>NW_017731495.1:462685-463805 GCF_001890085.2 Hipposideros armiger | reverse complement strand
CAGTTCTTAACCATCGCGCCATTCAGCCAGCCAGAAAAAATATTTTTAATACATATAAAAAAGACTGGAAGAAAATATGCCAAACTATTTAAAGGGCTAGATTTGTGTGATGGGAGTATAGATTATTTTTCTTTCTTATATCCACCCATCTTCATTTTCCAGGTATGTTTTATGTTTATATAAGAAAAAACAACTAATAAACTTTATTTTTTAAATTTAATTTTTGAAAGATTTACAATTCTTCAGTAGGAAAACAAATTCATATCAAAGAATTTATATTTCTTTATGACTGTGGTTTCAGGCTGTGGAACAGTCTGCATGAGAATACTCACCTAGCCTCTTTCAGAGCATTGTATGTGAACCCGCAGATATCTTTGAACATCCCTGAGAGATGTGGGAGCTGTTTTAGTAGTATTCTGGGCCTCAAGAGAAACTGGAAATTAACAGACCATGATTCTCATATCTGAGTTGCATTAACATCACTAAATGAGAGCTCATACTGAGGGTGTTAGCCAGAATCCTAAAATGGTCCACCAAATTCTTGGCCTTTGGTGCATACACAGCTTCTCCCAGTTATTCAATGAAACACTAATCTAAAGATTACTATGAAAGGATTTTGCAGATGTAATTAAGGTCTCAAATCAGTTGATTAAGATAAGATCATCTAGATGGGCTGACCCGGGCCCTTTAAATCAGGGTCTAGAGTTCAAAGACAGAATGTCAGAGATTTGATGCACAAGAGAGACTTGACACAGCCTTGCTGACTTACAGGTCGAGGGGGCCATGTGATAAGGAACGTGGGAAGCTCTAGAGCTGAGAGTGGACCTCAGCTGACAGCCAGCAAGGAAACAAGCACCTCAGTCCTACAACCTCAGGGAACAGAATTCTGCCAACAACGTGAATGAGCAGAGCTTCCAAACAACAGCCCATTGAAGTCAGCTTGTGAGACAAAGCCAAGGACCCAGTCATGCTTTGCTAGACTTCTGACCTACAGAATAAATGCATGTTGCTTTAAGCTGTTATGTTTGTGGTAATATGTTATTACTCAGCAATAGAAAACTAGCATAATGGGTACAGTGTAATTATTGTGAGTAAAGGAAGTTTTGAGCTATATAGAAAG
>NW_017731495.1:449359-453205 GCF_001890085.2 Hipposideros armiger | reverse complement strand
TAACTGAATATTGGTAATTTTGGATGGCTCAACCTAATAACATCTGGGAGAAAAAAAAAGATGGCAATATTCAGACTGTCTCAGGTTTTAAAAATTGACTATCTTGAGAATGATTACCTTTGAATAAACAGCTTTTCATCATTTCCAGGGCTGTCTGATGAGATCTGCCCTCTTGCAAGAGGATTTTGAAGGCTGGTATGAACCACACTTCCTTTTCTGCACTCTGCTGTCATCATGTCTTCCCTTTGCTTTTTACCTGCGGCAATTAAGACACAAGTAGTATGTTATCTGTAAGGCTTTGATATTTCCATTTCATTTGCAACTTCAGCGCTCCTCAGTCATTTTTGACACTCTTATAATTTTTATCTGCAATTATGCTTTCATTATCTCCCTTCCCGATATTTTAGATGTCCAATAAGCCTCTCAATTCCCTTAATTAACAAGTAACCTTCCTTCTTCATGCCGAAGGCTATTTTTATTCCTACAATATTTATTACTAATTGGCACACACACACTTTTATACTTACAATAATTTTTCTGGTTTGCCCTCTATCTACCCTCTGTTTCTCTCTTCTAGAAACATTTCATCCTTCTTGATAATACTTAAAATCAGTTCTTGGGTATAGCAATATAACTGTCAATGTTCCTTGAACATAGTGTAAGGTTTTACTCTTCATTTACACATAATACTTTATGCTTCTGGAATGGTTGCCCACACCCCTACCCCTCACTGGCTTTTTTTTTTTTCAAAGAAATATCACCGTCAGTTCCTGCAGCCAGACCCTGAAGTTCTTTCTATATGCTGCTACTTGGTTTTGATGTTCTTTCATTTACCATTCAAATATTTTGCACTTCTCACTCTGGCCTTGGAACAAAGAATTTGTAGCATCATTGACACTACTTCCCTGTACATTTGGAGTGTCTCAGAAACGCCATCTCAGTTACAAGTTTATGTTGTCAGTTGCCTCTTCCTCTGAGTAGAAACTGGACCTCCACTTGGTACTTTCTACATCATCAGAAATTCATAAGAAATTATCGTGTTGGATATGAGTCCCCAGAACACACCGCTTTAGCAGTAGTAAAACTATCTTGAAAATATCTATGTATGCCTGGTTTTATAAATCAGAAATACATATTCACTGCAGATATATAACACAATACAGATAAGAAAATGAAAATAAAACCATCTGTATCCCCTCCACCCAGAGATAACTACTACTCTTGAATATTTTTAATAACCTTTTCTTTAAGCCCCTCTTTCTGCGTCATAATTTATATATATACTTTTTCCTGGAGTAAGTTTTATTATTTTCTCAAGGGGTTTATGATGTGTTTCTGCTTTCTCTTTCATCTAAGAAGTCTAATTTTTAATTTATCTATTCCTCAAGAATAACTTCTCCCCAGTGCTCTGGATATATCCACTTTCCATTCAGCTACATGGGTTTTTCTTCTTGGCTTTTCCTCCTCTGCTCTGTACTACATACAACACTGATGTACTTGGGGACTCAGCTTCCCTTCCAGTCTAGATGGAAGTTTTCATTTCACACATAGCAATGAGAGGCCATTATGTCAGAGATTAAAAACCATCTCCTGTGCTTGGGACAGAAACGAAGGAAATCTGATGATTACGATGAGGTATTTGCTCTGCAAGTCAAGTGTTTGCCCCCAAAGCTGTGTGATTCGAAAATCCAGCAGGCACAAGTCCAATGAAAAACACTTGAACTAAAAGTGTATTATCCTAAAGTGCACATTTTTATTTAATTCAGGGTAAAGCAGAATGAATCATAATAGGTCAATAATAATGACTTATGGCTTCCTTCATATGGCACATTTACAATAAATGGTAATTTACCATTAAAGAGAGGCAGATTCTTTTTTGTGTGTGCAAGAAAAATTAGCATTAAGTCATACTGAGAAAGAACAGTTTTCCGTTCCTACATTTAGGATTCGTATTCAGTTATTCAGGCTTACAATATCATATGCAAGCCACTTTCTCTCAGCTTCCCCCTCCCTCATTCCCATTTAGAAAATACAGGAAAGATTAAAATGTAACCATTTATGACATCATTCCAACTGTATGCTGATGGACTGCAGATTCATTCAGTGGAGCCATTTGGAAAATATTTCATGTTCCAGTCATTAGACTTGCTAAATGAGTTCAGACTTGGAATTATGTGGGTTGAGAAAGAGAAAGGTAATATCTGTAGGTGACCGTATATAAATAAATGTAATATCATTCAGGCTCCTATCTATCACCTTGATGTTTTAGTATATTCTGTGTCTTCCTATCTCCTCCCTCCTTCCCTCCCTCCCTCCCTTCCTTCCTTCCTTTCTTCCTCTCTCTTTCTCTATTTCTTTCTCCATATAACACTCTGATGCTTTACTTGAAGCATAGATAGATTGATTCTGTTTATTGGCAGACTTACAGGTCATTATTGTTTTTACCAATAAATAAGGATCTGGACTCTGGACTCTAATTTGGAAAAGTGAAAAATGGAAAGTGATTGACGCTAATTTGTTTGATATCTAACCCCACCTTTCTTCTCTAGCAAAAAAAAAATAGTATCAGTGTACAGTAGACTACAAAAATACAATTCTAAAAGTTCAATCTCTCTATTTACCTTTTATTTATTGGGCTAAAGCCCTCCACCATCTCAAGTGCCAGATTAAATTATAGGGAATGTCCTAACACTTTAAAACCTGCATATTCTATTTCTGTGGTCAATAAACTGGCTCACAATAACTTGATTAGAGAAAAGTCTCGAGTAATTGGATGAAGTCAGGCTCAGAAGATTCACCCAATAATCAATGAAATCTCGTGCTCCTAGCTCTGCTGTGTCCACACTGCTTTTCTATCTATCCAAATGGCCTTTTCAAAGCTGAAGCTTCAGAGAACGAATATCAAATCCTCAAAACTGAGCTAATTTCATAAGCTTTTTGAAAGTAGATTGGATTTAACAGCGCTGTGCTTTTGGAAATGAATGGTTGATATAAATCAGAGATAGTGGAAAGGTAACGTTTATCTGATTTGATTTAGCAGCAATCTGGTCCAGATGGCAACGCAGAATTTAGAGATATTGAAATATACGGTTGCAGCTGGAGACTGTATAAACCTAAATATAAATAATTCAGATGTGTTTATGCATTTAACAATGTCAGTTTTAAATATAGATAAGAGCCAAGACTTTAGGCTAGCATTTGAAAACTGGGAGATGACTAAATGCAGGTGCTCTTATGTATGTGCCCATATTTCACTGCCTAATTTAGCTCCCATCTGAAAGTGCAGGTAGAATGCATCAGCTAGACCTGTCTGGCCTAAGAGAGTGAAGCACAAATTAGTATAAGGTTAAATCTGGAATATCAGAAGCAAGAGGCCTGATGAAAAAAACAAAAGCAAGTAAGATGAACCCCTGATTGAACAAGACTCAGAAATAAGCAACCCTTCTACCCATTCCAGGATCAGAGACCTATCTTTTTAAAAAGGGAAAAAAGGAATGTGCCACTGTCTCAGAGCCAACAAAGGATCGACACTCTCCCGGAAGCAGATTGGGAAAAAAAAAACCCATGGTGCCAGAATGTTGAGAAGGGTTTCCAGTGTGTGTCACTCTGCTCATCTACCTGCCACAAAGAACCCTGAATTTAAAAACCTGAGTTCAAATACTGCATGTTACTCAAGAGCTCTATGTCCTTAGGCCAAGTACATAGAGTAGATAACAATCCACATCTCCTGGGGAACTATGAGGTCTTACTGAATCGAGGAGTATGAAACCCTGACCCGACAATACTTAGTTTCTTTTCCTGTGTCGGTCATTCCTTTTCTCTTCTCTCTTCTTTATTTTCTTTCTT
>NW_017731495.1:430142-449306 GCF_001890085.2 Hipposideros armiger | reverse complement strand
ATCAACAACTTTTTCAGGGAATGAAAAGTAAGTTCTGGGAAACAGGAGCCTAACTTGTCCAAGATGTGACATTCCCGTCATTTTCTCTGTGGTATATGGCGCGCCAAGGAATGGTAATGAGAGCCTGTGTTAATTCTGTCTGCAAACACCATCTGGTTCTAAGCACTTATCTAGGCCATGGATGTCACAGGCTAGATGTGGTCACCATGATATCCAAAGGTCAAAGAGGGGTCTAATTACATGCCCTACTACTTAAAGGACAGAATCACTGGAGCATGAACGCAATCACTCAGGCCAAACAAGACCCATTTATAATTTTAATTATCAGTGAATCAGACAACTCTATCAAATACCAATTATTTGGCTGTTGCTGAAAATAACTGTCTTGTCTTGTTAGTCTCCAGAATAACCCCTTGAGGGATGTTGAAATGTTCTCTTTAATGTAAATATTTGTTAATATCCATCAAGTAGAATTAGGCTTGTGTAATGATGTTCAGTATTCACGGTTTATTTTATTTATTGTTAAGAAACTTCCAATATAGGGAGCATGTCATGGAAAAGCTGTTAACATTGTACATTATTGCTATCCAGAAAGGTATGTTGAGATACAAGTCAGGTTCCACTCCCAAATCTCACATTTTGTTTTCATTTAAAGAAATAGTTCACCTCACAATTCAGCTAAACTTAATTTGGGGTCTTATGTATAATTAGCTCAGTGACAAAATCTTTTTGTGTGTCTATGAGCCTGGGACACACAATAGAAAAGACAGGACACACCTCTCAGGAATTCCCAGCCCCCATATGTCCATGTTCAGAGAAATGAATACATGCAAAGCAAAAATTTAGCTTTGGGCTATAAATGATTTATTTTTCTTTAATTCCTAAATTATGTTTTAAATAAAGGATCCAAGAAATATTTCACAAACAATTGATGCTAACTTTCAGCAGTGGTTAACCCTGAATGAACGAACATACTATTCAATGAACCATATNTAGATCTCTTTGATGTAGGTGATCTAAAATGATCTCCTCATAGTCAGTGTATGACATAAAAAATGTTTTTAAACTGCTATGACACAAAAGTGACATTGAGCTATCGTATTTCATGGTCCACATAACTCTCCAGGTACCAGAGCACATGAGTGATAAGGTCACTCAGAAAGAGATTGTGATGTTGAATATGTGAGGTCTGCTTGTTTAAAGCCAGCTTCTTTTTATTGTGGTTGACATTTGAAGGATTTGCCCAGTGTTCACCGCCTTTGAAATATCTTTTCAAACATCATGGTAGAGTCTTTGTCCCATCCTTCTTGCCTGCACAACTCCCAGGAGAGCCCTAAACCTTATTTTACTTAATGCAAAGACAGTCAATGAGTAGTCAGTGGTTGTAACTAAAAAATACCTAACCCCAATTCAATTTCAACAACAAAGAATGAAGCGACTTTTAAAAGAAGACCAAAGGGAAAGTCTGTTAAGAACATCCCAGAAAGTGTATAAAGTTAGGATTAAAATAAAATCTTCAATCTTTTGCTAAAAAAAATTCTATTTCTTTAAGTTATTCTTAGGAAAATAATACTAAATGCAGAAGAAGTCTGATGCCAAAATCCCTTTATTGAAATAGTAGTTATGGTATCAAAAAATTGGAAATAAACATCTACAGTAGATAAAAGGTATGTAAGTTATAGTCACATCCACATNAAATCTTTCTTCTCCGAGGAAGTAATAACTAAGCTGAATTTCAACAGACTGAAGGAAAGGAGGGAAGGAAGAAAAGGAAGAAGAGAGGAAGAAAGAACAGAAAAATGTATGGAGGTGAACAGGTGGGAACATGGCAGAAAGTGTTACAGGTAAAGGTGGGGAGGCGAGCGTACATTCAGGAACTGCACGGTCTCCTGTTCTCACAGGGACGTTCATTCCCATGAACTTATTGGATCTCCCGTAGTCACTCGCTGGGACCAAGAGTTTATGGGGGGTGGGGGTGGGTTAATTGTTATATCTGCTTTATAGATGAGTCAAGAGAGACCCGACTTCAGAGTTTAAATGGCTAGTTCAGATCACACTTGCCAGGGTCTCCTGGCTCCAATTTCAGTGCTCACTCTACTATATCACAGCGAAAAGCATTCTGGCCTTACTTGGTTCCTGAGGTCTATGCCTAAGTGATAAAAGCCAGGGCTTCAGGCTGGCCCCCGGGCCAGAAGGGCATGCTGTCCCCATGCTTGGGATAGCATTGACCTTGCTCAGCCCAGTGGCCTCTGGCCTCCGCCTAAGTGCACAGATGCCCAGAGGCTTAAACTTCAAAGACATGCCAACCCTCAAGGCTCCAGCTTTCTGTGGCTTCTCCTGGAATCCACACTCCCTGTGCCAGAAACTCCAACTGCCATCAGAGGAACAACTTGCTCCTGAGCCTGAGCATTTTTCTAATGTACCTTTGGAAATGGCTCTTGGGAAACCAGGAGTGACACGACAGGTCACCTGTGCTGAGCTGACCCCTCAGCCCACCACCAAATGGACACCAGATTGAACCAAAATTACAGCCCTTCTGGGGTGGGGTTGATCACCAGGGTGAATTTCAGTTCTTCTCCCTCTCTTATCTCCTGCCTCCGACCAGCCCCTGCCCACCCCCCTGTTTCTTCAATTCCTGTAGCGCCTATAACCTGCTGTCTGTAACCATTGCATGTTGAAAGCATGCCAGACTCCAAGATAACATTGACAGAGCACTTACTGTGTGGCAGGCACTGCATTAGTTGCTATATATGGATTCACTTGTTTAATCGTTTACAACAACCTAGCAAAATAGGTAACGTTACTATTCTCATTTTACAGATGAAGAAACTAAGTCAGAGAAAGTTTAGGTAGCCTTCCTAAGAGTCAACAGCTTAAAACATGGAACAGTCACATTATGAACCCAAGCAGCCTGACCCCAGAGGACACGCTTACCTGATATGCGTACCTTAAGTCGTGTCATGGACTGAGCGGTTGAAAGAAGAGATGGAGCCCACAGACGGACCTTCTACCCCCCAGTGCAGGCTGATGTTGTCTCCTCTGCTATGCTGCCTTGCTCTCTTTCTCGTCTTTCCCATTCTCTCCCTTCTGTTCACAAAATGAAATTTAATTCATTTATATAACAAGTAAATGCAATCCCCCTTTGGCTTCTCCAAAATCAGGCTGAATTCGTTACCCCTTATCCGGTGTCCTCACAGGTATATAGTGACATGTCATTGTGGGCCTGAACCTTTATGCTCCCAAGATGCAGTACTTAATGTGAGGATGGGACTTATTAATTTCGCAGCCCCCCTACATGCCACAAAGCCTGACGTATGCCGAGAACCTCACAAATGTTGAGAGAACAGGGAGACATGCGAAGGCTGCCATTGAAAGAGGATTTACATTTATTCCTCAATTCAAGCAGTGAGAAAAACAACAGATGGAAGCTGCTCCAAGCTATAGAAATAAAACACAAAGGTAGAGCAAACCAGCAGGAGTCACTGAGTCCCTTGTCATCTGCAGTTTCAAGCCGGTCTGGGCAGTCACACGAAGGAGAGGTTCTGAGGGGGATCCCAGGTTCAACTTGGAAGGCAGATAAGATTCTGAATGGAGGCACTGGTTTCCACTGCCAAGGCCTCCATGAGCCTTGCTGGACCAGCACAAGAACCTCTGGTATGGTTTATTTTATGGGTCAACTTGACTGGACTCATAGGTGCTCAGATATCTGGTAACACATTATTTCTGGGTGTGTCTGTGAGGTTGTGCTTCTTGAAAAGATTAGCATTTGAATCTGTAGACTGAGTAATGAAGACAGCCTTCACTACTGTGGGTGGGTGTCATCCAATCAGGGGAGGCCCAGACAGAACAAAAGAGTAGAGTAAGGGTGAACTCGCTTTCTCAGCTTGAGCTGGGACACCCATCTTCTGCCCTCACACATTGGCGTTCTTGGTTCTCAAGTCTTTGGACTTGAACTAAATCACACCACCAACTTCCCTGGTTCTCCAGCTTGCAGATGGCAGATTATGGAACTTCTCAACCTCCATGTCAGCCAATTCCTCTAATAAATCCCATATATACACACACATATATATATATATATATATATATATATATATACACACACACACACGCACACACACACGTGTATATGTAATTGCGTATACTGAGGGTGACAAAAAATGTATACACATTTTCAGAAAGGAAAAAGCTATATTAAAAGTGTAATACACAATATATACTGATAACAAAAGATGAAGACAAGTCACGTATGACTTCTGCAATTACAAGAGGTGCTCAAAGTGGTTACCATCAGTATAATTTTAATACAGTTTTTTCCTTTCTTAAAATGTGTATACATTTGTTTGGTACCCTCTATATGTGTGTGTGTGTATGAGTATATATAGATATAGATATAGATATAGATATAGATATATAGATATATACTATGTACATACATGATTGGTTCTGTTTCTCTGGAGAACTCTGAGTAATATAGCCTCCTAACTGGTCTCTCTCTCAAATCCATTCCTACACTAATGTCAGTTTCTTTCTCTCTCTCTCTCTCTCTCTCTCTCTCTCTCTCTCACACACACACACACACACACACACACACACACACATATTTTCCTGTACAAAACCCTCCAAAGCTCCCCAATGTGCACAGCAGTTTTACTTACAATTCTGTTCTAGTGACTCTTGGACTCGACAGCAAAATCTACTGGTTCCAAGTGGAGTAGAGGGGTGGAGGTAGACAGACTCACCTAAAAGGGTACTGTCAACCCTCCCCAGTTTGACAGCAAAAGCAGCCTCACATCTTACCTTTCTTTATCCCCAAATGCCCCTTGGGTTCATATCTGTGTTTTGGGATAAGTTGGAGGTGGTGGGGGTCCTACGAATCACTTTCTCATTGTGTTGAAATACAGGTGTGTATTCTTCTTTTTAAAGGATCAACACATTTATCATCTTCTCTGTGAAGTCTCCTGTTAGTGTTCCACTGACATAGGCGCTTATCACAGCTCACTGCACTGACTTTGATATCTGTCCCACTGAACAGTGATGTCTCCATGTTCCCCATGCCTGTTACCCCTGCTCACATCCAGTGGGTGCTTAGTAAATGCTTATTAAAATAAAGCAATTGGTGATGCCTGAAGAGGAGTGATGTTTACAAAAGGTTGTAAGAAATCCCAGGTTAAGTCTCCAGAATTAAAAATAACATAACGTAAAATGAAAGTACATGCCTATAGCCTACAGCCCAACTCAATGTTTTGCTCTAATGGTTGATGGCCTTGGACTTCCTTGCCTGAGGTACATGACTGGCAGTCTAGGAGCACGGAGATGGTGACAAGGACTTGAGGAACAGTTTGGGATGGGGCTGTTTTCCAGAGCCTCCTGTGCTGCCCTGCATGTTATCAATTCATCTAAATCATACGTTGTCCCTGGCTATGTGAAGAACTAAAGGAAGTGAGAAGAAGATAAATAGCCCAGTGAGTAAAGGGAGAAGATCAGAAAAATAATAAAAAATTCCAAACTGAGTCTTCTCCAATTAATGAGACCATACTTGGTGTCCAAGTGTTGTCATGACCGAGAGCAAAAGAGTTGGCACCAGTTCTCACCAGGTAGAAATAACCACAGGCCACAAGAAAAAAATGATGTCAGTTGTGCCAACTTTTCCAAGAGAAAGCTGGGCCCCCTGAGCTGTTCTTACTCTTGTGGAATATGTACTTGCCTTCAGCAAGTGTATATATTAGATTAGGAAAGCTGTGGGATTACCCGGCAAAGCTTAATTTCACTTCTGCTCAAGAAGAACAATTCCATTGTGAAAATTCAATAGGCAGCAAAGGAAGTGTGACAGTGTGTGTGTGTGTGTGTATAGAGGCCAAGGAGAAATTTTCAGCTGCAATTTCTGGAAACTGCTCTTTTATATTTGAATTCCTAGCAGCTAATTTTTATGCTATAGCAGCAAGGTTGCTAAGAGTCATTAATAGGAGGAACTTTAATTTACAAAGGCCAAATCTGAAGCAACTTGAAAGGTCTCACTTTCTCCTGCAGTGGGTCCAAAGAAAAGAACAATGAAGGGAGTTGTAATTCCTCAAAGGCTGTTGTCACCAGACTCCAGGATAGCGCCACGTGATCTTTGCCTCCTGGTATTCACATCTTTGAATAGTCTCTTATTATTATTATTTGTAAAGAGTATTCTACATACTTTCTACATTATATCAAGACAATTTATAATATACTAATATAAGAGGTGTGACAATTAAGTTTACGAATTTGTTGCAACAATGTTGCTAACATTTCTGATATCAGAGGAATTATTCATTATGAATTTGCACCAGTTGGACAAATAGTTAACCAAGTTTACTAAATATTCGGAAGTGCTTAAAAGGCTGCATGAAAAAGTTAGACGACCTGAACTTATCGCCAACAATTCATGGGTCTTGCATCATGACAATGCACCAGCTCACAGGGCACTGTCTGTGAGGTAGTTTTGAGCAAGTAAACAACTAACTGTATTGGAACACCCTCCCAACTCACCTGACCTGGCCCCCAATGACTTCTTTCTTTACCTAAAGATAAAGGAAATATTGAAAGGAAGACATTTTGATGACATTCAGGACATCAAGGGTAATCCGACAAAAGCTCTGATGGCCCTTCCAGAAAAAGAGTTCCCAAATTGCTTTGAAGGGTGGACTAGGTGCTGGTGTGGGTGCATAGCTTCCCAAGGGGAGTACTTTGAAGGTAACCATAATAACATTCAGCAATGAGGTATGTATCACTTTTTCTAGGATGAGTTCTCGAACTTAATTGTCCGACCTCGTATGTATATTATGCATAAATTTCCTGCCCCTCCTCTCCTAGAGCACTATTTATTAAACATTTACCAGGGTACTACTGAATAAAAGAGTGACTATACAGCCTTATATCAGGCTAATCATTTGAGGCTATTATGTAAGCAGTCATCAAGGGTTTTGGAGGAGGGGCATGGCATGATTAGATTTGCATTACAGAAAGTTCATCTGGCAGGGACATAGGGGATAGAATGGTGGTTGGGAAAGACAGGGGGTAGAAATCACCGAGAAAGTCTATTCATATTCAAATGCGATTAATAATATCCTTCAGCTAAATGCTAGGCATTATGCTAAGACATGTCTCATGCTATTTCTTTTACTCCTTATAGCAACCCTAATGAGTTAGATCTCATCACAAGAAAGGCAATGACACTGGACAGAAAGAGGCAGACTTAAGCAGGAACTAGAACGAATAGGGTTGTCTGACTGTTGCATAGATGTGGACTTATTTGGTTGTCTGGCAACCAGTCCCTATAGTGAACAGCACCACCGGTATCCTCTGAAGAATTTTCTCTCCCATTTTTACGGTGTCAGACAATTAAATTTGCAAACTTTCCACTGCGTAAGAGAACAGTGGAGAGTTTGCAAAGTTAATTGTCTATGACTGGCTTGCCACCCAAAGAGTAACCACATCACCCAAGTTGGGCCCAACAGCCTTTCTCTCCTTCTATAAAAATTCAGCGATGGGGAAAGAGGTGTAGAACATTTATTCTTTATGTAATGCTTAGCATAGATGGCTAAGTAGTTAGTTCTGCCTGCATCTAGACCATACTGGTTTCTGTCCTATTTCTGAACCGAGTTTCCAGCCTCCAAAAAAATTCTCTCTTTGCTTAACTTTTCCAGAATTGGCCTCTACTGTTTGCAACCAAAACCTCTCACCAATACAGTGACTGAGTAGCAGAGAGGGTACAGAGCTGGGTGATGTTTGAAGAAAAACCTTTATGTTTAAGAAAACAGGAAGTAGTTCTGATATTGAAATGCCTCTGACACAAGTGATTCTAATTTGTTCTATGGGTCTCTTTTTGTCTGGCGAGCTATCTCCATTTTAACACATGTGTACGGTGGGTTTCCTGAGCGCACATAAAAGGGAACCTCAGCTCCTTTATTTGTATCACTCTCCCCACCGGCAGCACTGAGGTGCATATTAATGATGCCTTAGCAGACCCCTGCCTATGAGGCTCAGGAGCATGAAAGACATACCTATGTGTGTGTGATCTGTGCTATCAAAGGCCACAGGAACATCAGTGAGAAAGAAAATTGACACAGCGACAGAATCCACCCCTTATCAAACAGGTCTTAACAAATCCTCATTAGAGAAGGCTCTGTGCTTTGGCCTGATTGAAATGTTTCAGTCTGCAAGGACCCCGAAGCAAAGGTCACAGTGGTCTTGCAATCAGGTCTCCTAGCTTCTCTTTCTGTAGCAAGGATGAAGAGATGCCTTAAAATCAGCCAGGACCAGACCTTGGGCTAGCGGGAGTGCTTAATCAGCTGCCCTAGGTCCCAGGCAGGAAAATTCTGCCTGCTGCCAAGGAGGTATTAATGACAGACACCATAAAAGGCAGTGACCTCCTACCTCTCAATTTCTCTGTCAAACCCCTAGTTGGCAACAGATCAAGGAGACAGGTTACCACACTGGTCACTTCGGGCTATGTCTATAACAAAGATCAAAGTGACAGACCTGTAAGTACTAGAGAAGCCCACTTGCCAGTTTTCATCTTAGCAGCCTACTGCTTGGCATCGGGGGTGGGGGGGCAGTGCTCAGCAAGTATTTGTGGGTAAAGGGTGAGCAGTGGAAGAAGGAGGGATCTGCTGCCACCCAGACTTAGGGGGAAAAACTTCTCTTTCTCATCACTGCAGCTCCTGGGCCTTCGGTCCAGAAGGAAGGGTTTCCTTCTCTTCCACGCTGGCCTCCCTATGCCCAACATCCTGAATAAAGTACAGGTTCTTATGCAGGCAAGTGGAGGTCAGGGACTCTCCTGACCGTGCTCCCCATTATTTATCCTGGGGACCACTTGAAAGATAAGGGGTGCCAGAGCTCCAGTCTGGAACCCCTATTTAGATACCCTGGCTTTGCCCATAACAGTCACTCCCTCAGGCATCAGTCCCTTCATTTGTTAAAAGAAGGAATGAGCCAAATTATTCTAAGGGTCCTGTTCAACAATAATCTCCCGTATGATAGACTAAACAGAAGCATGTCTGTCACTGTCACCCTATAAGACAGACTGGGTCTTAACTAAAGACACAGACTCCCTAAACAATGCAGAATGCCTTCCCCTCTTGATGTCCATCTTGCCTGTCAATACGATTATAACCTTCCTCTGACACTACCAGTGTCCAGGAAGCAAACGTTCAATGCCAGAGATAACAAGGCGAAAGCACCCACCGCGGGACAACTGAGTCACAGTCGTGCACTAGCAGCCACCCCAGACACCATGGCCAGGGGACGCCATCTCTCGGTGAAGCCATTTCCTGAGGGGAAACCCCACATTTCTTAACAGATCTGACTATTCAAAGCTGCCCTCTCTGCCCTTTCAAATTTAATTTGTTTCAAATCTTGTAGGAGTCACAGAATTATTTCGGGATTGGAGTCAAGTGAAAACAGGTGTGCGGCTCTTTCATCCTCCTCCGTCCCCTTCAAAGGGGCCTGATGAAGCGCCAGGTTAATCAGACTGGCCAATGGGAACACAGGAGCCCCTTGCTCTCTTGGACACCAGTCCCCAGGGTGCTGACCCAGATTCTTAGAGACCCCAGGATAAGTTCCCTGAACCCACTGACCGCCTCATGCCCCCTCCAAGTGCCCACGCAGTGGCAGGACCTGGCTGTGGCATCGTTTGCTCTGTGTTAATTGACTTCTCTGCTCTTACACAGGTCAGTGATCCTGCCTTCCAAGATAAACCAGAGCTCCATTCTTGGCTATCTCAGCATTTGCTTTGGCAGTTCAATTGAGGCTGACCTTCTTGATGTGTCAATATTTAGGGGGCTAAGCATGGAAAACATTTGAAACGTTTAAAATGAAAGAGAAAAGTCTTACTCAAATAGGAAAATTGGAGTTCAGCAAAAAGTAAAATCGAAGGAAATATGAATCTCATTGTGCAGACCTGGGGAGGGAAGCAGGGGTCCTGCTAATGGAGGCTGTTGCCCCAGTTCCTGTTGTGGAGGGTTGCAGGGCTCACACCTGGGATGTCTTTGCTCATCTATCTATGCAAACTCCTCGTTTTCCATATTTCTTCTCATGGTTTTAAATACCATCTTGGTGCTGACAACGGTCAACCTTAAATCTCCAACTAATACCTCTTCTGAACCTAAGATGATATCAATAATTGACTTGGTATGTCTTCTTAGCATCTAAAATACTCAAATCCACTTTACCCTAAACCTTGTCCTTCCCTCAGTCTTCCTTAGGGCAGAATAACCCTTTCTTTTGCTGAGGCCAAACACCGTGGAATCATTCTTACCTCCTCTCTTTCCATGTCCAATTAGTCAGCACATCTCATCTGTTCTATCTTCAAAATATTTCTCAAGTCCAGCCTTTCATGCTTACCATTTACATTGCTAGCATCCTAGTACAAGCCACCACAATTTTCTGCCTAAAAATTGTAGTAGGCTCCTAGCTGATCTCCCTACTCCCACTCCAGCCCCTCCAGCCCCACCCTGGCTGCACAGAGAAATGAAAATAATTTTTTAAAGATGTAAATTAGGTTATATCACCATCTGCTCAACACCATCCAATGGCTTCCATAGCTTTAAAGACCCTCCAATATCTGTTCCCTGTTGCATTTCCAACCGCTTCACCTGTGATCTCATCACCTACCCCTCTCCCCCTGGTTTACTCTGTTCCAGCCACACTGGCCTCCTGAATGGTCCTCAAATCTCCCCCCATTCTCCCACCTTGGAACGTTTGCTCTCGCTGTTTCCTCCGTGTGGAATACTCTTCTCCCAGTTGTCTCTGTCTAGGTTGCCCCCTCAACTCCTTTAGTTTCTTTTCCAGTGTCACCTTAACAGAGTTGCCTTCTCCAACCACTGTACATAAAACTGTAATGGTCACACATTCCACCCCCTTACCTCATAACCCTTATCATATTGCTTATCCTGCTTTGTATTTTTATTGGCTTATTAGAGACACATCTATTTGTTTATTTTCTGTCCTTCTAACTGGAGAATAAACTCCAGGATGATGAAACTTCATTTTGTTCACTACGGTATCCCCAGAACCTCAACTGATGTCTTCTATGTGGTAGACATGAATATATAATTTTTTAGATAATTAATATCCAGCACCCTTCAAGTCTTCTAGCACCCTCATCTTTCCTTTGCATGATTATGCCTGTTTTAAGTGTACAACATGAGACTCAGTCCTGACCAGTGATAGCCTTTTATGTTGCATCCCAACACCCCATGCAAAGGGATTAGATCAGGAATGATCATGTGACCACCACAGCCAATGAGATGCAATGAAACCTCTAACTTCTGGGAAAAGAATACGGCTCTTCCCTTGAACATTAAGCTACCAACATATAGCAGGGACTAAACCTGTTGCAGCCACTTGGTCGCTGTGAGGAGAGTCTGTAGAACCTTCGAGATGCATTGGTGGAGAGCCGTCACCAATTTGGAGGACAATGATTCTCTATTGGCCGTGAGCTACTCATCCCACATGGAGACCCCTGAATTTCAGGGATAAAATACAGAGTAAGGTGGGGGATAAGGCCTTCTACTTTGCGCCGTCCTCCCACTGAGCTTTCCGATTTCCACCATCTAGAGCTGTGATGATGCTCTACTATAGAGCAGGGATGGCAATTGCATTGCAGGTCATATCCAATCCAACTGCCAGGTAGTGGTTACCTGGAGCATAATGTGGAGAAATACACTGAACAGCTCAGTGGGAACGTGTGCCATTATCGACTAGTGATGTCTGTTATGAGTACAAGAGTAGGGAGTGGTTACGTTAGTATACAATGTCTCTGTTTACAAAGAAAACATAAAAATCACAGAAAGCATAAATACGCTCTCATGATAAAGCATGAAACCTGAGCTAGTATCAGGAATAGAATCACTATTAAATATGTACATGATGAAGGAACACGGCGGGGGAGGGGGGGGAAGCATGATTGATTAGGTTGAGGGGAAACTCAGGGATGGCTTCTGGCTGGTGAAACGTGAATGGAAGCCCGGAAGTGCAGATGGCTCATAGACGGATTTATCTGGAGCAGAGAGGCCACGTCAAGGAGAAATTTAGATAAGGCTGGAGATGTTCCACCAGGGACAGCATAATTGACGAGGTCTTGAATGCCGGGCCGCAAAGGGCAGGTTGTATGCAGGCAGCAGTAGGAGGCTCTGTAGGGTCTTGAGCAGGTGAGGGTTGTAATAAGATCGATGTTTGAGGCAGATTATTCTGTCAGCTGAATCCAGGATAAATTGAAGCTGTGGGACTAGGTGGTGGGGAGGCTGGTTAGCATCCCGCAGCCATGAGTCAAGGCAGTGCACTCTGGAAAATGTCTTAAGCAGACCTGTCACGAGCATGACCACAGGCTCCTTAGCTGTGTTCAAACCTGTGTCGGGGACATGTTTAGAGAAGTTTCAGAACCTCCGCAGAGCTTTCGGAGTAAACGACCTGAGCCATTGTGGAGGGTCCTTCAATTCCGTTTACTTAACAGTGGCCAGGGCAAGGAGGGCTGCAGTTCCGAAGCAGCTGTTACAGATTCTGGTGCGGAAGGAATTTTGTGCATTTCATTATCGAGGCACCACAGAGTCGGCTCAGCCAGGTCCCCTGAAGTTTCTACTGAATCATGTTCCGGGATGGTTTGTTAATTACTCAGCTTAACTCGTGTAAATGTAGGATATAAACTTCAGTCCCGCAAGGGAAGGGCATGGGGCATACATGAAACGCCAGCAGAGGCCCGGCTGGTAAAATAACAAAGCAAAGTGTCGCGGAGACTGGAGAGCTGGGAGGCCACATGCCAGAAACAACAGCAGTTGCTTCGCTCTCCCTGGCAGTTTCCATCCCTAAGTGTGTGTGGGCTCACTACTTCAGATTTTTAAAGAGAAATCCTATATCTAGAGTTTTATGTAAAACGTCCTAATGTTTACGTGTTCAGAGCTAATTTAATTTTTCGAACTAGTTGAATCCTCCGCTCAGATCCCTCAACTCTGAAACTGCACATGTGTGTTTAGTACCTATTATTGGGTCTCCCTCTTGTTTCAAGGAAAGCCAACGATGAGCTTTTGAGCAGGCAGCCTGGGACAAAATCACAGCCTGCCCTCTTTTCCCTCTGTAACCACAAGCGAGGGGCCCAACAGCACCCAACTTCCATTTTATTATCTGTCAAAGATAATAAAGATAATAACTAGCATTACTTGTACTCACTTGTACTCACTAAGTACAAGGCACTGTCCAGTGGCTGCACCCTTTGGGGCCCTTGCTATCATTTTCCCTATTTTTTTCAGATGAGGAGACTGAGGCACAGAAAGTTTCAGTACTGTTTCGCCGGAGCATCATAGTCACAGATGTGCAGAAGTTGCAATGTTTGCAAAGCACATCATAGACATTAGTTATTTTTTTCCAGTTTTATTGAGCTATAATTAACACATAACATGATTTCATTTTATCTGTTCAGCATGATGATTTGAGATATGGCTATATTATGGAGTGATCACCACAATAAGTTTAGTTAATATCCCTCACCTCACATAGCTACAATTTTTTCTTATGGTGAGAACTTTTAAGACCCACCTCTCTTAGCAACTTCCAAACACACAATACAGTGTTCAAGTCATCATGCTGTACATTGCATCTCCAGGACTTGTAACTGGAAGTTTGTGCCATTTGACCACCTTCACCCATTATTATTTTTATTAGTATAATGGAGAGGAAAAGTGGCTTTTAAAAATCACAACAGCTAGCAGCTGCTTCTGCCCCTAGGGCATGCGCCCTTCCTTAAAGGGCTCTTTATTTAGGAAAATGTCTGGCAAGTCCTGTTAGGGGCTAAAAGCTGCCTCTTCTGAGGGGGTGGCTTGAAAGATGCATCTGAGCAAATGGCAACGCTAAACCGTTCTGCCAAAGAGTGGGAGGGTTAGGAGAATCCAGGGGAGCCTGAGAGGGAATGAGGAGTCAGGAGGAAGGAAGGGGAGGGGGTGAGGAGCGCACAGCAGCTCAAGCCCCCCCCCCCCCCCCCCGCCAGACACTGGGGGACCATGGAGACGATTAGTGAACTTCCTCTCAGCGGGACTGGCGGGGAATCGTAATCACTGCAAAATCAGACTGCAAACACCTCTATGACTTCTGAGACTTGAAACACCTGTGTTTGCAAAGGCTGCATTAGGGAAGCCCAGGAAAAAGGGCTGAGGGGGGCAGGGAGACTGGGTGAGGGGCAGGGAGAATAATTACTAACACCTACAGTGCTTTTCCTCAGGGTCAGTCCTCTTCCAAGGGCTTCCTACTCACGTAATGCCAACAACCCCTAAGGAGGCATTCATTCCATTAGCCCATTTTTACAGATGGGGAAACTGAAGCAGCGTAGGGAAGTGGGTTGCCCAGGTACCCGGATACAACTGACCCTGAATTCTGTGCTGTTAACCTCTATATCATCCTGGAAGAAGAGCCCAACTGAAGGAGAGGCGATGCCTGAATAAATGAGGATTCAAAGGAAGGAGGTAGCAAGAGTAACGTGACTGAGAGAAATAGAAACCCTCTGAGAATCCCCAGGGACGTTAGGAGGCTCAAGGAGAGGATCACTTGTTACAGGTTTTCCACTGACCTGGGAGGTGGGGGCTTGAACTGTTTCTAATCAAAACATTAAACAAGGTGACCCAACTTAGGCTGATCTTTGTGTGACACTGTTTATTTTCAAGATTCAAACAGGGTATGCAAACAACCAAAGTCCATCATTCTAAATCAAGTCAGATGTTCACCTTAGCCTTGACCCCTGGCCCTGTGCTGGTGGGTGATGGATCTATCCACATAGGGTATCCAGGCAGTGTTAGCTGCTCCCCCAAGTGTGGGGATAACACCACAGAAGGCTCCCAAGCCAGCAGAGTAAACTCAGTTTAGAGAATTTTCTGAATGAGGAGGGGAAGAGATCATCTTATTATGCAGAGGCCTATCAATTGCTTTCAAAGACACAACTAATACTCAGATCTAAAAAGAGAATTCATTAGGGAAGGGGAGGCTTTGATTTTATCTGATCCTGGGGAAAAAGAGAGGCAAAACTATTACATTGTTTTGAACTTTGTTAATTTGTGTAACGTGCGCTACTTATGTTCTTAAGGAGACAAAGATCCATATGATGGACACTTTTTCCCTTATTGATTTGCTAAGCACAGGGCACTGCAATTACTTTTAAGAAACGATTTAACTTACAACAATGGGAAAATCTTTGAATGAAAACGCTATCCATCAAAGGTAAAAAAGTTAAGACTTGTCACAGAGGAAAATGAGATACTCATGATCGAAATGCAATGCATTTAACCCTTAAAGACATCAGACAGCCTCAGGACGCGTGGTCTGCTCTCTCTTTTCCTTTTTTGCTTGTGATCCACCAAGCAAGGGTCAAACGCTTACGCAGAGGGTGCCCCTAAAAAGCATACACATTTTAACCCTACCAGACCGCTGTACTGATTTTTCGGTAATTTCTAATCATATCTTATCTAATCATATCACTGTTGTGTGCATGGAAAAGCACTCCAGGTACAACAAGCAAAATCCTGGAGTGTCTTACAAAGACAATCCATGCAAGACGGTGAAGAGCAGCATCTGGTGCTCACTTTGCAAGAAGCACCTCTGTGTGAAACAAGGCTCATCCTGCTGGGTGGATTGGCACACAAAGGTGGAATATTGGCGCTAGATGAAAGGTAGACCTATTTTCTACAATGTCTCCAAGTTCCATCTTATTCTAACCACTTGTTTGCATGTAACTAACATTTTTCTATATCATGTTGGTTTTTTCTCTTTAATGCTCAGGAGCCCAGGTATAGGGGACAGTTAGGTTCAGGGCCTCAGGTCTGGTAGGGTTAAGAAAGGAAAAAACTGTATAAAATTGTTGTACTCAATATAGACCGATAACAAAAGATGAATACAAGTTATGTGTATACATTTTTTGGCACCCCGGTATTTTACTGATGACCCATCAGCGAATTTGCCTGTATAGAAACAGCCTCCTTCTTTTTCTAGTGCTTCTGCTTTTGTTTTCCGGATGTGGCAGTGGAAAGTTAAGGGAAAAAGGCTTACCCATGAACTATGAGTTCCTTGAAATATCCCCATGCAGTGCACCAGGGTTCATTTCCTTTCATCAGGAGTATAAGTGCTCTTTGCTAAGTGCCCTTTGCACTTAGCATCCACTGTATCTTCTGTCTTGGAAATTCTACACACAAGCAACTATAATAGAGACTGAACTGAGGGGTTGGCCTACGTGAGTCTTTATGGAGAAACACATCATGTGACCTCAAAACAAGATGAGCTTCTTTTAGGTGGAATTTTGTTAGGCTGATTGTGGTGAGCTAGACCTGAGACAGAAGGGAGGAAAAAACAAGACTCAGTGAGAAAAAGGCACTTAGGGAAGCTCGGAATTAAACAAAGAAGTCTTTTTGAGTATTAAGAAACAAAAACAATGGATCTAGAGCCATGGAATGGTGCCCAGTGGCCCCAAATGCTCATTTGCTTTTAAGGTTGTTTGAGCTTTAATTAGTGAACCCTTGCCCAGAGGGATTAAAAATCTTGAACTCTGAGAAAGAACAATTTTGCAAGGCCAAACGGGAAGAAGGCTGAGTGGATACAGATGGCAATGCTAAAATTGTTCGGCTTGTTTAGCCAAGGATTAGAACTCTAAGCTCTGAGGCGGGGCTGGTAGTTTATTCAAAAGAAAGACTCGGGCCACTTTATTCTGCTTTAGACATGAGATAAAACATCATGAAGAAACTTATAGAAATGATGTTCTTTATTTTGTCATTTTAATCCTTCTGCGTTTATCAGGAATCAATAGCTCACATTTGCCCCATACTTGTTCCGAAGCATACTAAACTTCTTAAAGTTCCTCCAAAGAGCAAGCTATGTTATGCATCTAAACCTTTTCTGCTTTGACTTTGTAAACTTGTGTGCCTCCTTCCAAACCATGACCCCCTTCTCCATCCCCCCATATCCTCCTTTCTCTGAATCTTCTCTGAATTTTGTGTCATCTACTTAGATCCACCTCTGCAGTTACACTTAACATATTGTCTTCCAATTGTTTGGTCACATACAGAATACATGTGAAAGAATGCATGTTGTATATATGTACACTTTAAATAATGATAATAATTTTATTTTTATTTTATTTATTTATTTATTTTTAAAAGATTTTATTGGGGAATTGAGGGAGGGGAACAGACAAGTTGCTGTCCTTTTGTTCTTCAGTCTAGTTGTGGAGGATGTTGCTTCACTGGCCCATGTTGGTATTATCATTGCGCTATTCCTGGGTGAGGCAGATCAGTCGCCGGCCACTGGATGGCTGCTCATGGTGGCTCTTGGAAGCTCACGCCAGCTGCTGGCCACACACAGTAGCTTATGTCAGCCCCACTGCAGCAGGGGATGCAGCCTATGCTGTCACTGGCAGACTCATGGCAGCCCAGCTCCAGGTCGAGCTGTTTGTTCATCATCTTAGCTGTAGAAGGCAGTGTCACTGGCCCTCATGTGGAATCCGAACCGGGGCCCTGCTGCTCAGAGCTATTGTCCCAAGCCAGCTCTTAACCAACGCGCCACTCGGCCAGCCCTAAAAATGATAATAATTTTAAAAACACCTAGGTACTAACAAAACAGTGTAAGAAAGTGAATATTGCCAATAACTTAAAATTTCTTTTAGGATTCCCTGGTACCTCTACCGACTTACCCTGCAGAGGCAATTGCTAAAGAAATTTTATCTTTCTTGTAATTTTGCTTTTCTTTCTAATTTTACCACATATGTTTGTAGCCCTAAACAACACATTATTAAGCGTTGCCTGTTTGGAATCTAATATAAAGAGAATTGTATATGTTTTTAGGATTCATCATTACTGATGAATGAATCTTACATTTTAATGAGGTAAAAATTGGTTCTGGGAGCACAGAAAAATCTTATTCTTTTAATGTATAAATCAAAGATATACGTACAGTAAATAAATATATAGGTTACCTGTGGTGTTAAAATTTCATGGGGGCTATTAGGAAAAAATATCTAAAAACACTTCTTATAGGTATGATGATAATAAAAAAAGATTGAGAAACACTCTCTAGAACATACATTTTCATTGCTGTATAGTATCTCATTAGATGATTAGATCACAATTTATCTATCTGTTCTAATGGGTTGTTTCCATTTTTTATTATTAAAACAGTGCTGTTCCTACAAATTAGAAAACTTCAGTGAAAAGGATCAATTCCTTGAAAGACACAACCTGCTAAAACTCATACAAGAAGAAATAGACAATCTGAATAGGCCTATAGCTATTAAATAAATTGAATCAATTATTAATTACCTTTCAAAACAAAAAGCAGCAGGCAAAGATGGGTGCACTGCTGAATATACCAAATATTGAAGGAAGAAATTATACCAATTCTTTGTAATCTCTTCATGAAGCCAGAAGCAGAGGGAATACTTCCCAATGCATTCTATGAGGTCAGCATGACGCTGATAACAAAACCAGACAAAGACATTGAAGAAAAGAAAAACCACAAAACAATATCGCTCATAAAAAATAGTTGCAAAAATCCTCAACAAAATATTACCAAATCAAATTCAACAATGTGTAGAAAGAATTATACACCACAACCAAGTAGGATTTATCCCAGGTATACAAGACTGGTTCAACATTTGATAGTCAATTAATGTAATTCATCACATAAGGAGACTAAAGAAGAAAAATCACACGAACATAACAATAGACGGGAAAAAAAGCATTTGACAAAACACAACATCCATTCATGACTAAAACGAAAACTCTGAGCAAACTAGAAATAGAAGAGGACTCCTTCTACTTGATAAAGAACATCTATAAAAAAAACCCTAGAGTTAGCATTTTACTTAATGATGAGAAACTTGAAGAACAAAGCAAGGATCTCTTCTCACCATTGCTTTTTAACTTTGTATTGAAGAACTACCTAATGCAATAAGACAAGGAAAGAAAAAAAGGTATACAGACAGGGAAGATAGAAATAAAACTGTTCACAGATGACATGATCATCTATGTAGAAAATTTGAAAGAATTGCCAAAAAAACTTCTGGAATTAATACGCCACTATAAATAAGGTTGCAGGATACAAGTTAATATACAAAAGTCAATCATTATCCTATAAGCCAACACTGAACAAGTGGAATTTGAAATTAAAAACATA
>NW_017731495.1:382883-429733 GCF_001890085.2 Hipposideros armiger | reverse complement strand
GAGTGCAATAATCACAATACCAACATGGGCCAGTGAAGTGACATCCTCCACAACTAGACTGAAGAACAAAAGGACAGCAACTTGTCTGTTCCCTTTCCCTGATTCCCCAATAAAATCTTTAAAAAAACAAAAATATATTGCCATTTATATTAACAACCAAAAAATTGAAATACCTAAGTATATGTCCAAGTATGTACAAAAGATATATAGGAAAACTTAAATTATGATGGGAGAAATCAAAGGAGAGCTAAATAAATATATTTATTTTTTATGAAGAGATAGTCTATGTTCATGGATATAGGAAGACTTAATATTTTCAATATATCAGTTCTTCCTACTTTGATGTGTAGATTCAATGTAATCCCAATCAAAACTCTAGCAAGTTATTTTATGGGTATCAATAAACAGATTCTAAAGTTTATAAGGAGTGTCAAAGACCCAAAATAGCCAACTCAATATTGAAGTAGAAGACTAATACCATCCTGATACTAATACCAATACTGATACTCTCCAACTGACACTATCCAACTTTAAGATGTACTATAAAGCTACAGTAATCAAGACAGTGTGCTATTGGCAAAATAATAGACAAATAGATCAATGCAAAGAGAAAACTTAGACACATACCTTACATGTTTCACAAAGGTTAACTCAAAATGGATCATAGAACTAAATGTAAAACATAAAATTATAAATGTCCTAGAAGATAACATGGAGAAAAATCTAGATGACCTTGAGTATAGCAATGACTCTTCAGATAAATACCAAAGGCATAATCTGTGAAAGTAATAATTGATATATTGGTCTTCATTAAAATTAAAGACTTATGGTCTGTGAAAGACAATGTCAAGAGAATGAGAAGATAAGGCACAGACTGGGGAAAAAATATTTACAAAACACACATGATAAAAGGCTGTTATCCAAAATATGCAAACAACTCTTAAAAGTCACCAAGAAGAAAACCAACAACCTGATTAAAAAATGGGCTAAATGGACCTTAACAGACACCTCATCAAATAATATATACAGATGGCAAATAAGCATATGAAAAGGTGTTCCATATCATATGTCATCAGAGGAATGCAAATTAAGAAAACAATGAGATACCAGTACACACCTATTAAAATAGCCAAAATCTAGAACACTGACAACACCAAATGATAGGAAGGATGTGGAGAAACTCGCGTTCATTGCTGATGGGAATGCAAAATGGTACAGCCATTTGAAAGACAGTTTGGCAGTTTATTAAAAAAAAATTTAAACATTCTCTAACAATACAATCTAGCAATGCCACTTCTTGGTATTTACCCAAATAAGTCGAAAACTATGTCTATACACACCTACTCACAAATGTTTATAGCAACTTTATTCATAATTACCAAAACTTAGAAGGAACCAAGGTGTCCTTCAGGGGGTGAATAGATAAATACACTGTGTGTTGTACATCTAGACAATGAAATATTATTCAACACTAAAAAAGAAATGAGGTATTAAGCCATGGAAAAACATGAAGAAGCTTAAACGTGCATTACTAAGGGAAAGATTTCAATCTAAAAAAGCTATACTCTATGATTTCAACTAGAAGACATTCTGAAAAAGGCAAAACTATGGAGATAGTTAAAAATTCAGTGGTGTATAGGGAAGGGGTGGATGAGTAGGTAGAGTGCAGAGGATTTTTAAGGCAGTGAAACTATTCTATATGAGAACAACAATGTTGTATACATGTCATTATGCATTTGCCAAAATCCATAGAACATACAACACCAAAAGTGAGCCCTACTGTAAACTGTGAACGTTAGGTGGTGCTAAATGTGTTAATAGATTGAAACAAATGTACTCCTGTGGTGAGGGATAATGGGGGTGGTTGTATATGTTTGTGTGGGTGCCAGGAGTGTATAGAAACTCTATACTTTCTGCTCAATTTTGTTGTGAACCTCAAACTGCTCTAAAAAAGAAAGTCTATTAAAAAACAACAACAAGGGCCGGCCGAGTGGCTCAGTTGGTTAAGAGCTCGCTCAAGAGTTTGAGCTCTGAGCAACAGCGGTTCAAGTCCAGCCCGAGCTGAGCAGCCGCTGAGCTGCCAACAAGTAGCAGGATGGCTCAGCTAAAAAAAAATCAACAACAAAAAAACCAACAACAACAACAACACCCGTGTTTTAGCAGTAAGTCTCGTACATGTCTACTGGTTCATATCTGCCTCAATTAATCTAGGAAATGCCTAAAAAAAGAATTGATTGGTTGTGTGGCACATGTGTGTCCACATGTATTAAGGAAGGCCAAGTAATTCACCCAAATTGTTGCCTCAATGTACACTCCCATTAGCAGTGTATGAGCCTCCATTGTTCCACGTCCTCACCAACATTTGGGATTGTCATGTGTTTAAAGGTTGCCATTCTTCTGGGTGTCAAACGGAAATTTATTGTGGATTTAATTTGTAGTTAGTTGATTATTAAATGGGAGCATCTTCTCATCTGCTTATGCCAGTACTAGTTTCATCATCTGTGAAATGTTTACTTATTTATTTTGCCCATTTTGGGTCATTGGGAATTCTTTAAGTGCTGACCACAGATTTTTTTTTTTTGCTACTATATGCAGCAGATATTAGTTCCAGCCTGTGTTGCTTGCTTTTCACTCTATGGTATTTTGGATAAACATAATTTATTAATTTTAACTATAGTCAAATTTATCAATCTTTCCCTTTATTTCTGCCCCATTTTTAACATGTTCTTTCCTTTGTTTTCTTTGGATTTATTCTGCTGTTCTAATTTAAAGTTCTTCATTTACTTTTTCTATGTTTACATTTACAAGTTTCCCTCTAAGAAATATTTTACTTTTTTCATTATTTTTCAGTTATAAATATTATAAGATTTTCATTGTGGTATCTTCTTTTACCCATGTGTCCTCCTCCCCTGCCATCTATGCGGTTATTTTAATCATGTTTTGGTTGTTGATTTCTAACATATTGTGTTATTGTGTATGAAACTTTGAAATTTGTGAGGCTCTCCTTTATGGCCTAAAAGGTAATCTGGGTTCCATGTGTGCTTGGGAAAAAATGTGTGTTCTCCAGCTATTGGTATGGTGTTTCATAATGTCTGTTAGATCAAGTTTCTTAATTATATTGTAGAAATATTTTATGTTTTATTTCTTGACAGCATGAGCTATCAATTATGGAGAGAAATGTGCTAAATATCTCCTAGTCTGATGGTGATTTGTCCTTTTTTTTGTAGTTTTGTTGATATTTGCTGCATATATTTTGATAGGTTATTAGGTATGTACAATTTAGAATTATGTTATAGTCTCCATCATACTGTTGCATTTTGCCTTAAAGTGTATTTTGTCTAATGTTAATTAAATTACATCATCTTTCTTTTTGCCAGTATTGGCCTGGAGTATCGTCAGGGTCCAATCAAGAAAACAGAAACCCTCTATATCTAAACAGAGGGGATTTAATTCATGAAATGCATTACGCACATAATAGACGATCTGAGAAACCCAACAGGAATGGTAAGACAACTTGGGGATAAGCAACAGCAAGAAGCAGGAGGCATAACGATACCAGAGCCCGGGGGGTCATGTCCGTCCAGCAGACGTGGGAGCACAGTGACCAAGAAGGAGCTGTAACAATGCAGGAAATATCCCACAGTGCTGGAGACCCTGCTTGAAGGAGAGAGTAGGGAACTAAACCTTGGCCACTGCCTTTTACTATCAGCCCAAACTCAGCCGCCCATTGACCCGACACAGGTAGAAACCAGCCAGCCCAGGGAAGGCAGCTTCACTGGGGATCAGCATCACTTTGATTTGACCGGTGGGCACCGCTTCACACTGGCTTCAGAGTCCTTTTGACATATCCCCAGCATTTTCTGAGCACTCACTCATTTTATGCCATAAGAAGATATTTCGGGCTCATCTTGTTCTTTCACTGCAGACCTCCTGGGAGAGCTCCCTCACCCTGCTCTGGCTCGGACTCCTTATGCAAGCTCCTCACCCCAAGGAGAGCCCTCGCTATCTGCTTGGGCGCTGATTCCTTCTGCTTCCTCAGAGCAGGAGAGCGAGGACGTGCATCTAAGGGGAAACCGCCCAGGACCGTTTCCAGCTTCCTGTATCCTGATGCCTTACGTCTGGCTCCTGTAAACTGCATAGAGATGAATTCTGGTTTTGTGTCCAATCTGATTATTTTATCTGTTAACTAGTTATTTTTTTCATTGATTTTGATCATTAATATATTTAGATTAATTTCTACCTACTTACTTAATACTTTCTAATTACCTCAGCCTT
This sequence comes from Hipposideros armiger, assembly GCF_001890085.2. Classification (NCBI taxonomy): domain Eukaryota; kingdom Metazoa; phylum Chordata; class Mammalia; order Chiroptera; family Hipposideridae; genus Hipposideros; species Hipposideros armiger. The sequence goes on along the minus strand of NW_017731495.1, from coordinate 425,458 downwards.
CTTTGTTTCTTACTTGTTTTGTTCCTTCTTGCCTTCTCTTAGATTTAGTTTTTCTTTTTCCTTTTCATTATTCCATTTTCCCTCCACTTTCTGCTAGCTTGGATGTGAAACATTCTAACCACTACCCTTTAGGGATTACCCTAAATTTTTAACATGCCTTTTTAGTTTAACATGCTTTAAAAATACAGTTCTTTCTTTTCTATTTCTTTATAATTTTTCTTCCTCTCCCTTCCCTGCTTCCTCCATTTCCTTTCCTTTCCTTCATTTTCCATCCCTTCTCTTTCCCAATGCAACCTCGTCCTAAATCCAGGTGGACTTGACAAGGCAGGTGTCTCCACCAGGGTGGAGGTGGTAAAGAAGGTGTCTCCCCAGGGGGAGCAGGAGCACCCCCATGTGCCCCAGGGTGTTGAAGCCGTGTGTGGGAGGAGGGTGTCCATGTAGGAGGGTTGCATTGAACAAGGTGTTAAAGTCTGATGGACATGAGTAGAGCCTCATGGGAGGGAAATTTGGTGAGGGGTATTGGAGCTTGAGAAGGTAGGCTGGGTGTACCCTCCGGAAGGGACCTAAGACCTATGAAAGGTGTAGAGGTATCCATGCAGGAGGTGGCAGTGGTGTGAGGGAATAAAGACAGGCTTGTGGTCCAGGGTATTGAAGTCCAGAAGGGGTGAAGAGACGATTCATGTGGGAGGGCAGCCTGCGGGGGTGTCAAAGTCAAGTGACTGAGGAGGGTTTCTGGTCAGGATGGTGGCTGTGCACAAGACGTCGAAGCCAAAGCTGGGGGAGGAAGATCTCCATGCAGGGGCTGCAAAGAAAGACCGAGGTGAGCCTGGAGTGCCTTTTTTTGCCATAATGTAGGTAAGTGCTCAGAAAATTCTGGGGACATTTCAAAACAACACAGTAGCCAGCTTGAAGGGGCTATCATTGATCAAATTGAGGACAATCTGAGCATCAAAATCAATAATGAAAATAATGGATTATAATCCACTTAATAAAACAAGAAGGCATGCGTCCATATGACATAACTAACTAAATAAATAAATTGGAAATTCAATGAGGAACGGGCTATTTACCTAGTTTTATTACACCTTCCACCAAGTACTTACTAACTACCAAGGGAAAAAAAGAGTATTTTTTTCCTCAGTGATTGGAAAAGCTTGACAGATATCACTTTAATCAAGTGATCAGATTTAGCATATCCACAAAAGGACAGCAACAAGACAGGATACAATGAGAAGGCAGCATCATTTCTTTGTTATTTCTGCCAAAGATACATTAACTTAAATCTAATCATGAGGAAATATCAGATGAATTGAAATGAGGAACATTCTACAAAATAACTGGCCTGTAATTTTCAAGTATCAAGGTCATGAAAGTCAGGGGGAAAAAATTATTGAATTAGGCTACAGACATAATAACTAAATGCAGCACATGACTCTGAACAGAATCCTTTTGCTATAAAGGATATTATTAGGACAATTGGCCTAATTTGATTTGACTAGGTTTGAGGATTAGATGTAGCAACATATTGATGTCAATTTACTGATTCTGATGGTGAACTGTGGCTATATGGGAACATGTTTTTGTTTGTAGAAATCACACACTTAAATGTTTAGGGGTAATGTGGTGTCTGGTCTGTTAATTATTCTCAAATGGTTCAGGGGAAAATGTTTTTTATAGTACCCTTATAACTGTTCTGTAAGTTTGAAAATAAAATTTGTTTAAAGATAATCAATAACTTTTTCTCCTTTTTACAATCATTTTGAGAGAGTTTAGATCATTCACTCCATTCATCTACCTCTTGACTAAAATACTATTTACAGAGTTTTCATTATATCTTTAATTGTTTTAGCCCAACAGATTAAATATTATTATTACTGTATATATCAAGCTTTCTTTAGATTTTCTCATGTTTATGTTTTCTTTGTGAACAATTACTTTGTACAACATGAAACTTCCTTCTCAGATTATTTTTGTTCTCTCAGAAGAAAATTCTTCAGAAGTTCTTTTTGTGAGAGAGCATCTGGTAGTAGCACACAATTTTGTGTATCTAAAAAATGTTTGTATATAAACCCCATTCTTGAAAGATGGCTTTGCAGGCTATAGAATTCTAGGATGACAATGATGTTCTTTAAGCATTTTGAAGATATTGCTTCTCTGTCTTCCAGTTTCTATTGTTGTTTTCAAGAAGTGTGTGGTTCTAACTGTTGCACCTTTGTAGTTAATCTCTTTTTTTTCTTTCTTTCTGATAGTTTTAAGGTTTTCACTTTGTCTTTGGTATTCTACAGTTTCACTACAAAGTCCTTTTCTGAATCCGATGATTGGAATCGTTCATGAATTTAAGAAAACTCTCAATCATCTTACTGAATATTCATTCTCCCCAATTCTATTAGCAATTTTTGAACTCCAATAGACATTTATTGGACCTTCACAATCTGTCTCTTACATCTCTTAAACATCTTTTACAGTCTTCATCTTTTGCATTCTTCAAAATTTTAACACTCTCTTTTATTTTTAAAGGTATTAAACAATGCCATTTTATATTCTACATAAGATAACTCCAACATACGTAGTCTTTGCAGGTCCAATTCAATAGTTCATTGTTTCAACTGACTTGAATCGTGGTCACTCATATGTTCAGCCATTTTTGATTGTTGACTTGTGTTCCTTACAATGATTATCCATGGTGACTCTTGAATTATTCCAAGTCTTGTCTTCCAAATAGTATTTCCATTCTTTCTGCCAGACATCTGAGGGTACTTTTATCTGAGACACTTTCAACTACTTTTTAACCTTGTGTTTTTTCAGGCCTAAATTGGGTAGAGTGTGAGCTTATGGTTATAGATTCTTAGGACAGACATTTCTCCCACTTCCACCCAGAGACAAGATGCAGAAATGCACGTACTCCTAAAGCCGTCCTTGCAGCGTAAGCTTTTATTTTCCAGTTCACATCCTGAGGGTGTTATCCTATAGGGCATCTATTTGTTTTATGTAAGAAATCCTTCAATCTCACCCCCTCCCACCCTCCTCCCATTTTCCAGACCAGGAAGCCTCCCAAGCAGCATGTCAGTGTGATAGGAAAAAGGACCCTGGAAATTACCAAGACTGAAATTTTTTTTTTACCACTTTAAAGTGGTAGGCTCTAGAAATCTGACTTGATTAGATTTAAAGAAAACAAAATAGTGCCCTAGGCACTAATCAAGAGAAATATGGTGGCGTTTCCCCACTTTCAGTATGAGGTAGTTTCTTTTCTGTTGATCTTCTATAGCAATGTGAATCAAAGAATCTAAAGAAAACAATAACAGCAAAATAACAAACTAGGGAAGGAAACAGGCATCTAGTGTAAGATAGCAGGTCACGACAAAGTGATTTCCCCAGAAACCATCAGTAGCTGCTATAATCCCTTTTATAATTTCTCCCAAATTCCAAGTGCACTGATCGTTTATTTACACAAAGAAGACTTAAACAAAAGTTGTTGCTTACTAGATTCCAAGAAGCATATCATATGGCTTTTAGTTCAGAGAAGACAATATAACATGGAGATAAAGCACACTGAGTCCTGGCCTCCTGGCTTCAAATCCAAGTTCAATTACATCCTAGAAATACGACCTTAGGTGAACCTTCTCTAAGCTCAGTTTTTAATCTGTAAAAATGGGGGGGGAATAGCTTTGTTATGAGGAGTTTCTAAGCAAATTTGGATACAGTGGTTATTAAAGAAAAAAATTATGAAGATTCAGAAAATCTTTCAAAGAAGTCATTGTAGAAAAGTGGGCCTTGAAAGATGGTGCATATTTGGATAGTCAGAAAGGAACCTAAAAAGGTTCTCACTCAAATGCATTTGGCTTTTGGGGGTTTAGCAGAGCTCCTAAAGCCACTTTGGATTTCAACTTCCTTCCTGATTCACGGAGGTAACACCAAATAGGTCTTACATTCTCAGACTCTGGATTCATTGCCTGGGATCAAATCATAGAATCATAGGCCTGCCTGGATTATATATATGACTAAACCTCAGATTTTTTATCTGAAAAGTGAGAGCTTACTTCCCAGGGTTGTTGAGTGGATGAAATAAAACAACATATGTAAGTGTTCGATGCATAGCAACTATTAAGTTTTAACTTTTATTCTTATTAACATTGTACTTTTTCCCTAATGTGTCTTTCTCAAGCCCTGACTCTCTGGAGTACTAAGAAAGAAACACTTGTTTGATCTGCCTTCCTCATCCACCCTTTGCCCTAGGTGGAAGAACACACTCCCTGATTAAAGGGGTACATCCTGCAAAAACAGACTGTGAAAGCAAGTCCACAATAGATGGAGAGACAATACATCCTTGTTCCGAGCAGCCACCAACAGTGATGACAACCGCCATCAATGGGCTGGGGTCAAAGATCAGCAGTCCCTCTGTCACTTCATTCTTTTTCTGGCTCCCAGTGGAGTTCATAGGAACTCAATCTCAAGTCTAAAATCCAATCAAAGCCCATCCATGCAGGCCCAATCCAAGGACACCTAAGGACAAAATTCAAAAGACAAAATAAAGTCTTTCCTCAGTTTTCTGAACGGAACTTTTCCAATCCTTTGGTGGTTGTTGAAACATGGTGCACCCAGCAGCCAAGTGGGAGACATTGGAAGAAACTGGTGATTCAGGCCCTGGCGGTGGGAATGACAGATCATCAGGAGATCCAGACGGGAGCCCCCAGACACCCTGAGGAAGCACCACAGAGAGCCCATAATGCATCTCCAAGTGGGCATCTCAGGAAGCTTAAAGTGCTGAGCCAAATAAAAAATGGGAAACGTGAGCGCAGAGGTTGTTTTTGACAAAGTTCCTTTCTTGTCTCTGCCTCGTGGAAAACAGGAACATCAGCTCCCTTGGAAACCATTAGTGTAGTCAATGCCCTTCCTACGCTCCTCGAGGCACATGAGTGACATTTGTCCTGGATGCAGCTGGAATCCATCCTTTATGGTGCAGTTTATCCCTTGATGCCATTGTCTGCTGGGAGATTGCCCAGATACTGAAAGTGCGCAAGTAATACTTTTCAATTACTGTACATACATCCTGACATGCTGTGTGGCCTTCACCAATTTGCTGCACAATCTGTCTTGATAGTATCCACAAAGCAGGCTTCTTGAGAGTGTGGACAAAGTAATTTCTCTCTTTTGTTGCCTAGGAATCCTTTTGTAGACTCAACCCACGAAACAAGCTATGTAGATCAGCATGTGGGAGGGAGAAGCCTGAGTGGTCTCCGCTAAAAGAGGGTGGGAATGAAATGGAGAAATGTGAACGGGGCTTGGCAGAGACACTCCGCTCGACAAAGGAAAGGAAACCCAGCAACCACATGGGTATGAATGACTCTGCTAGGTACCCTCTCTTCCCCTTAGCGTGGTTGGTTAACTCGTCTTGGAGAATAATCACATTGTGAAAGCTAACTATTGCCAAGCATTGTGCTCAACACTTACATTAAATATACGACCTCACGGAATCCCACAATAATCGGATGGAGTCGCTATAACTGTCTCTATTTTGCAGATAAGAAAATGAACACTCGGGTTTAAGGAACTTTGGTAGAACTTGGAATTCAAACGCAGGCCTGGGCGAGTCTAAATCCCATGCTTTCAATCACATCGCCATCAACCTGGATAAACCGAGATTGGTTTGGCATGAAACACAAAATGGGTGCTCTTCTCCCTGCTGCAGCTTGGAGTGGTTCCTCCGCAGCTGAGGCTGCCCCAGAAAGCCTCAGAAGAACCCAGGCAGGAGGTTTGGTCACTTTTTATAGCCCTTTGGATACATAATGATATGTAATTTTCTGATTAAATTTCTATAAACCTATATTGCTTCAAGACAAAGTTCTGTCTTCCTGTTCTGACCCATCCCATGTATCGTAATCATCAGAAGAGTCTGGTCTGGTCACTCCTCTGCTCGGAAACCCCACAATGTCCTTGGTTGTCCCCAAAGCCACAGCTACTCTTAGGTGTCCCGAGGGGCCACGCCCTGCCTTTCCAGCCTGGCTTTCTATTGCGCTGGATCTCTAAAGCAGCCAGGATTTCAAACCAGAACTGCTTTAAACAGTTTCTGGGTCTGCAGAGAATCTCACTTCCAGAAGGAGTCTGTGGTTTCACAAAGTTTGAAAAAGACTTCTCTAACCTAACCACACCCCAGTTCATTTGCCAGTCTCCCTATCCTATATCTCTGCTCAAGCCCTTCCTTCTCCTGATCTTCCTGCCAACACCACCGTTTGGTATCTTACAAGTCCTTCAAAGGCCTGGTAGAAATGCCACTGTCTGCATGTCACCTTCCTCAGTGTCCCAGCCAGAAATCCTGTCCCTGTCCCTTAGGTACTCCCACAGCCCTTTGCTTACCCTGTTCTCACAGAACTTTCCACACCAAACCTTGTGGTGTGGTTATTTATGCCCCTCTCATCTCGTCTTTCCCATCTGACCCAATCCTAGGGTTGAGCCAGCAGAAACCATGCCCATATATCCATTACATCTGTGTGTTACCTCAGCATCTAATATTATGATCTGACCATGCCAGGCACTTAGTAAATATGTGCTGGTTTGAACTTAACTGGTATCAATAATTGGGCATCATTTTAAGCAATGGCTTTGGTAAACTGATTGGGGAACACATCTTCAGTTCTTGGAAGCTGTCACGGTTTAATTTTGTTACCCTCAAAAAGATATATTGAAGTCCTAACCCCCTCGTACCTTATTTGAAGATAGGGTCTTTATAATCAAGTTAAAAATGGGGTCATTAGGATGGGGCCTAATCCAATGTGACTGGTGTTCTCATAGAAAGGGGAAATGTGGGACCAGAGATGACACGCATAAAAGGACAATGATGTGAAGACACACGGAGAAGATGGCTATCCACAAGCCGAAAAGGGTAACCTGGAACAGATCCTTGGAAAAAACCAACCCTGCCAGCACCTTGATTTTGGACTTTTAGCATCTAGAACTGTGAGACAGTAAATTTCTGTTGGTGAAGCCGCCCGGTGTGCGGTCCTTTGTTACGGCAGCCCTAGCGAACCAGTACAGAAGTCAAGTGTTACGGGGACCAACACAAACATCCTGTGTCTGCGTTTCCAGGCCTTGCTGCTTTCTGTGGTAAGGCAGTAAGAGCTGCTTTCATTTTCTTCCTTCAAAGGATCTTTATCCAGGCATGAGGGTGCCTGGTTTTTTTGCTTTGTTTTGTTTTTTTGTTTTTACAGATGCCCTTTGAGACACTTCCATCTTCCACTGAAGGGCTGTTGAGGGGGCCAGGCATGGCGCTAATGCTGGGCTATAGCCTGAGATCATCTCTCATGGCTTTAGTTTTGTCTCCCTCCAAGTTTCCATGTGCCTGAAGCACCAGAACAGCAGCTTTTTTTTTTTTTTTTGTATCTTCACCAGCATCTCTCGACCTATATGGACAAGCAGTGTGAGGGGGGAAGTAGCAGCGATTCTCTATTTCCTTTTAACTTACTGTGCGATGGCCATCCTTTCTACCCCTCAGCACTTTCGAACTCTTCTGCCAGTTATGTATGAGCACATGTTTCATCTTTCCCTCCAGATTTACACTTTCTGAGGTAGACCCCATGGATAAAAAATACTTAGGATTCAGGAATAAATGCCTGTTGAGCCGACAGAAGAATGCATAGATAAATGGAGGCTGGGGGAGCAGTGGCTAGACACATAATCTTGAAAATAATAGAGAAGAAAACCTAATCCAAAAAGCAAAAGGGAAGTGGATCATCATTCTTTGGCTCCTGATTTAAATACATGAAGCGGAGGTATGCCTGGGGCTCATTTATAATTATTTACAGCCAGAATGTCAAAATCTAATGGACAGAACCCAAAGATGTATGAGGGAACCTATGGAATATTCATTTTGGCTGTCACTGATACAAAGGGCTTCAAAAAAAAAAAGCCACTCAGATTAATAATAATAATAACAATAATAGCTAATGTTTATTGATTTCTTGCTACGAGCCAGCCACTATGCTGAGACTTTATACACAACATTTCATTTAATCCTCGCAACAATCCTGTAAGATAGATGATATTTTTTAAATATAGCTTCAGGAGATGTTAAGCAAAACACTTCAGGTCTCAAGACAGGACATGGTGGAGCTGGGATTACAATCCAGTTGGTACGACGCCAGAGCCTAAGCTTACGACCTCTGCTACAAAGTCTCATTTATTAAGTTTCCTTGCCAGCAGCAGCCGAAAGCTCCAGTCCTGCCTTTTGTGACAAAAATTATGAAAAACTTTTATTACACAATGGATACTGTTTCCTGTATGTCCATCTGCATCTAATTAAAGAAAGATGAGAAGATATTTTGATGGGGACACCTTGGCAAGGAGTAGAATGCCAAATGTTTCATAATAAAGTTTGGTTCCTGATATCTCCTGGTGGTCAATAATGTTAATTTAATTTAATGCATTCAATTATGCTTGAACAGCCAAGAGTTATTTCTTGATAGCAGCCTTTGGACGCTATTTGCTCCTAGGGTGATTTAAAGCAAAAGGCCAGAATAATCATCATAATTGAGATTGGAATCTGTGGGAGTACAGGGAGAAGGAGAGTAATTTTGAATTGTATGTTACAGAGTGACCCTTGCAAACATTTCAAGGCTTTTCCATTTAGAAGGTCAACACATTCTTTCTTCCCTAGAAATTCATTTGTTTAGTCACTAAATATTTTTTTCGCGTGCCAGGCACCGTTATGCACCCCTTGGGGATACAGTGGTGAAAAAGACAGTCAGGGCCTCTGTCCCCACTGAGCTTACAGTCTAGAAGTATAGACGAGCATTAAACCCCAGGTAGTTACGATCCTGTGTAACGGGGGCGCTGATGGCAGAAATATAGGATGCAATAAGAACACGCGGTGGGATGGGCCTAGGAGGTCAAGGAAGGCTTTAGAAATTCTAGGATCTTTGTGTAAAATTTTTTGAAGAACTGAAATTTTTTTGGTGAAAATGAACTATTATTTCATAAAGCATACGACTATGAAATTAAAGATACTTTTATGGTTTGAAATGATGGCAGAGAGTCTTAAAAATGTCCTCTTGGCCAAATGGCTAGTTATCCAAATAGGATAAAGGCCACTGTAGAGAGCGTCACAGTAATATCAGTGCTACCTCACGGGGAGGGATTGTGCTGGCCGCATTCTCTTCCTCCGCGAAGGGATGTTTCTTAAGCCCGGAAACACTGAATGCTGGAGGAGGGCCTACTGCGTTTATAAATCTGGCCTAAATGACTCCAGGTAGTCTGTTCACTGTTTATTTAGATATCCTTTTATCACACCTCATAGCGATTGGACTTGCCTCATAAAAAGGTCTCTGTACCAACTTTTCTATCCCTGGATACAAGGAATTCAGGACAGTCCCCCATCATTAAAAGCAGCAGGATTCTATTAAAACATCTCTGTGTCCTACAGTAGTTCCTTCACCACTGAATTGTCCAGTTCACAAATGCTAAGAGTTTCAATAATATTACAACAGTAGAGTTCAATGCAATTTAAAACCTATTTTTAAAGCAGTAGAGTGGATTCAACGCCAACGCTTGGACCCAGCTTTCTGTGTGTTGAGATGCCACCTAGTGGACTCAATTGCATACAAAAAGTATAACTATTCTTTTATGCGTAATAACCTAGCATTTTCTTCCTAAAATTTGAGGTCCCAGTGACAAATCTTCTTAGCTAGTGAAATTTCTAAATATAAAAAACTAATTATGCATATTAAGTATAGGTTCAGCTCAAAAGGGAGAGTAGCAGACAATATCTGCACCAAAGGAATTGGTTTTCAGTTGGTGGTAGTAGAAAGAGACGCGGATGCAAAATAAAAGTAGACTGTTTTATCTAAGGTGATTACAATTTGGAGCAAATAGAAAAACTAAACTTTAGAATTCAAAGTAGATAATTTTGAAGACACACTATGTTTCACAACTTCTTACAGGATTAGACATCTTTAATGCATCTCTGTTCATCTGATGAGGGCTAATATTCAAACAGCATTTACTGACTACCTACTATGTGCTGAGCACTAAGCTAGGGACTCAGACAGAATAATGGGCACAACTGAAGAGGAACCTGAGGAAGCAGAGAGGTACTACTTCAGAACATTCTGGATTTTGCCACTTAATTTTACAGTCAGTGTTATGGCATTACTTCAACCATCTGTCCTTTGGTGCAATCCTAACAGAATTGATTGTTCTGAATCAATTGAAGGCCGAAGAGAACTGTGCTGAGATGATCGGAGCTCACTGACTTTCCAGAATTCCAGGACTCTTAGGGAACTTGTTGTATCTATGGCAATAAACTTGTTGAAGCAGTTTGATCTTCCCTTTGACTGAAGATCAGATGGATTTTATCATCTTGCTGTCATGGGGCTTTGGGAGAACTTCTTTGTACTCACCTGGTGTTGGCTGAGAGTCGCTCACCTTTCATGGAGTGCTTGAATCATTTCCTTAGGGCCTGGACCTCAAGCAGTAAAAAGGGCTCGGGACAATGGAGAGGACCGATGTCCACTAAATCGAAAATTCAGTGCACACCCTAATTCAGATAATGCCCCAAGATTACATGAGCAAAGGGGAAGAAAAGAAGGGGTTGAGCTGAACTTCTTGCGTTTTGTCACCTTGGTTGAAACAATAATTGCCCTCAACTCTTCTTTGGCTATCTCCATCTGCTCTGTGAAAAACAACATCAAAACTCCCAAGAAATCAAATCTGATGCTTTGAGTGACAAAAAATTAACAAAAGTGTAGGCCAGACACTTCCTACTTCCTCAAAACTTTCTCCTACTTTTGATATAGTGTTAGTCTTGGGGTCCAGCAGCGTGATCGCTATAAAAAAAACAATGTTTTGTGCAAGTGAGATGTACCGTAGTGAGAGCCCTATCACTGCCAGTCCTCGGGTAGGTTGTTCAATCTTGGTGAGAACAGGTGAGGAGGAATGGCAAAAAAGCTAGTGGAGTTTTAGAGTTTTAACTACATTAAGAGAAGTACAATGAAATGGGTAGAGCCTGAAGTCTGGCATCGGGGACACTTGGTTTGAATCCTATTACTACCACTTACTAGTGGTGGGAATTTGAGGTGAGTGACAACCTCGCAGAACCTCAATGTCCTCATCTGTAAAAGGGGATAATAACAGAACTTCTAAAAGAGCTGTTGTAAGGATTACGTATCATAAGTTAAGTGCTTATCACAATGCCTGGCATATGGCAAGTTTTCAACATAGCTCAGTTAGCTATGATTATTATTACGACTTTTATGACCATTAATATTTAGCATGACAGTGAGCTATATTTGAATGATGCTTGGCCATTGCATTCAATTCTGGATAACACAGTGTCAGAGGGCTACGACAGGACAAATGAAAGAGAATTCAAAAAATGTTTGATCAGATAGATCATGAAATTATGTTGCCTGAGGTCTAAGCGGAAAAGTTACAGCTTTGGAGAAGCACCACATTGGACTTCAAGTATTGAAAGGCCTGTCATGTGGAAGGGGGTTAAGGCGGCTTGTTCCTTGTAGCTCCAGACACAGAACTCATGAGAGTGAATAGAAATTACAAGCATATATATCTCAGTCATCATAAGGGAGACTCACCCTTAGAATGGGCTGTCTGGGAAGGTGATAAAATTCCTCTCCATGGAGGTGCTTAAATCTAGACAATCAGCTGTCATGGACTTAATGTTTGAGGGTGGTGAGGGCCCCTTTTAAACACTGGATTAGTATCTGCATTAGGAGATTGTCCAAATCTCCTTCAATCCTGAGATTCATTCTAGGATAAAGAAGAAGAGAAAGATAAGAAAGAAGTGATAGAGACAAGAGATGGAGGGAGGTTATCATTCCTGCTTCCTTCCTTTCCTGCTTTTCTCCTGGGTGGTGTGGGGTTTAGCGATGGTCACCACTAGTCCCGAAAGCACCTTTGTGCAAACTTGAAATTGGCATCCTCTCTAGACTGAAACAACAGCACGGGTGTAGGGGTCAGCAAGATGGCAGCAGTGTCTTCATGGAAATGACAAGAAGGAGGATCTTCCTCTGGGCAGAGGTGTGGTGAAAGGCGTGAAGACAGAATTTCAGCGCCCCCGTGCCTTCTTAGCAAGGCACTCCTGTGCAGTGAATAACGGAGAACGTATGTGGCATCTGAACTTTAACTCTCTGGCCTTATATGTGTGTGTGTGTGTGTGTGTGTGTGTGTGTGTGTGTGTGTGTAGATTGGTTTCCCTTTGCAGGACATTATCACCTGCTCAGCAATCTACCTGGCAAGTCTTGGAGAAGGAGAGGTTGGAGAGGAAACCTGGGCACTGCTTTCTCTTGCAGATTCACTCCAGACAAACTGGCAGTCATCTTTACGTCTTCTGCAGCCCTTAGAACCTAGGAATGGGACTTAAGCAACACAATCATTATATCCAAAGCACGGGGCTTAAAACAAAGTGTAAATTCTGTGGGATGCATTATAGAAGGTGGGATCAGTGATGACAGACATTTATGGGATTTGCCCAACAGTGTACATTTTCCTTCTTTATATTTCAACTTCCCCTTATGTCCGTGAATGAGGTAAGAGTGTAGACTAACCGATCTACAGATTCTTCTTCCTGTGCCCCTACCCCACCCCCAAATAGCCAGGGATTACCCATGTTGCCTGAGCTTGGCCAAATAGGCATGGCCTCCGCTCCAGAGACTGGGGATTTTGAAATTGTGACCTGGGTCTAAAGGGAATGATAGAAGTCATTCACCTGCTTGGCTGTCCTGGGTACCAGGGGGTTGCTGCGTCCCCTCCTCTGCTTCCTGCTTCCTGCTTCTTGGGCTTCCTGTCTATTTCCAAGGCTTGTTCTCGGGCATCTCTTCAACTCTGTGAGCCTCCTGTTATCCTTCCAGCAATCTCCTGGTCGCTTATGTTGTCAATAGTAAATTTCTGTTGCTTGCAATCAAGAACTCTAACTGAAATACCGACATTAAAGTTGAAAATAGCAGACATCTATTAATATATAAAGGGCTCCTGAGTCAATGTCTCTATGGCTAGAACATAACTTTCCATGCTGGGATTATGTGTCACCTGCTGGTCCAACCTCCATTTCTAGAATAACAATAATTATTTTGTTAGCTTTATATTTGCTGAGCATTATTTGAGGATTAGGCTAAATGCTTTATATACATTGCCCCCTTTAGTTCTTGTAACAATGCTTCTAAAATAAATACTAATATTACACTCATTTTAAAGATAAGGAAACTGTGGCTTAGAATAACTTGCCCAAGATCAAATTAAGAAATAGCAGAGTCAATATTTAATCCCAAGTCTGGGTCACTTCAAGATTTGTACCTGTAAACACTCTATTATTTTGCCTCTTATTTTGCCTTACTGACATACACATAGTAAACACTTGTTCAATGTTTCTTCAAATATTGAAGTAATCACAATAAATCAAGTAATGGAAACATTTAAAAATACATATTTACAAATTATGAACTAGCTTTAGGAAAAGACTTACATTCAGCTCATTTACAGAGTAGCCACGTCTCAGCTTTTGATATTTATGTGTTACCATCAGGACCCCACATTTCCCCCTGTTCTCAGTGCACGGCAGCCGCCATGATATCTCAGCTGGGTCTTTCCTGCTTGTTAAATGTCTACTGGACTGAACACTCTCCCAGCTCCCAGCAAGTTCATTAGTTACCTGAAAATACCTACTTCATCTGTCATCAACACTCAAATGGCCTGGGGGATTTTTCATTTCCACTCCATTTTCCAAACCCTTTCTAGCACTTACCTCCCACATCTGGAATCAATCCTGAAAAGAAGCAAAATGCTGAACGGTTGGGCTCCTCCCAGGGCAGACTTCCTCCCAAGGAGTGACAAGAATATGTCATGTATGAATTAGCCATTCTCTTCTAGAGGAAACTGCCAAGGCAGAGGCAGCCTTCGTGCATTCTAATTTGCTCATATACCCCCTTTGTCGTTACTTGTTTAAGTAAAATATTTAGTTTAACATTTTTAGTCATTACAGCCTAAAAAACACACATATTTTAAAACTAGATTTATTTGAGTTATAAATTGTGAGGATCCTTTAGAAATACCTCAGCTCATTATCCTTTTATCTGTCTGTAGAAAAGATTTTAGATAGAGCCTTAGAAAACATCTCTGACTTTCAAGTTTCTGACCATGGTCCACACTATTATTTCTGTGTTATACACGCTCTAAAGAGAAAAGACAGTATCAGTTTGCCAATTACAATAAAGTCAATTACAAGATTTTGATTTTACACTACTTTTTTCCCCTCTTCTAAGCAGTTTGGAGGCCACATTAATAGAGTTCTAGAATTGCTTTCAGGGGAAATTTTTCAGATTCTTGTGAAGGAAAGATAGTTAATTCAGATTTTTCTTTTTTTCTTTTTGTGGACAGGGAAAGGTGACCTCAGGATACTAAACTCCAGACATCTTTCTTTGGGAATATCTTCATGAAAAAAAACAAAACTAAAAAAAAAATAACACCCAAAAAACAAATGGTGATGAAAGCTGCTTTTGACAGCCTTTAGGAAAATATGTGTATGCATACGGAAACTGTCAATCTCTTGATTAGATAAACTGCATTATTTTAGTAATACAGAGGAGCATCCTGTCCTTAATTTCAAAAAATCACCAAAAAGATTTTTTTTTTTTTTGTAGCTCTGGAGGAAACAACAATAAGAAAATCCAAGATGAACAATGTTTCTCAAGATATAGCCCTGGGCACCTGCAAGGAGATTATCTATACTGATAAAGTGAAATATTACCACAGATAATAGAAAGTTACAAAATACAAGAGAGGAAAAAAAAAATAAAAACAAGGCAGTCAGGGAGACAGAAAGGCAGTGTTTTACAAGAGTCCATGATTTAAGAGAGTAAATCCAGGCATTTTGATTTGCTTCCTTGAAGGTCAATAATTGAACAATAGAGTTTTTTAAACAGACTCTGTTGTCAACAATTTGTAAGTGTCTGCTCTGTGTCAGCCGTCGTGCTAAGGGCCTTCTCCGTCGTGTGGCAGCCCCTGCACCACCTCGCGCGGACACTGCGGGGAATGCACACGAATGACCAGACCTGGCCCTGGCCTTTCCTTACACAACCGGGCAACGCAATGGTGAAACCCCTGAGAAAGCAAATCCAACCTCTGGATTGAGGGAACAAAAACAATGTGAACAGTGAGCTCTTTGAAAAGAAAACTGCTTCCCTATGGCAGAAAATAAGGGGGAAGGGGGCCCATGCAGGGAGCCCAGCAAGCAGGGAAGGTGGGCCCTGGGGAGTGTGATATTACACAGGAACATAATGGGTTTGACTGCATTCTTGTCTAATTACTGAAGCTATTAAAATCTCTATAATTTAGATTCAGGCAAAAAAAAAAAGGCTTATATGCACACACATGCTCCTGATTGTATTTTATGAATCCATTCCTTTCGTTTCTAGAAGGACACCGCCCTGCTGTGTACTTGTGACTGCTAAACCTGAGTGACCTTCTCCCCCTGGCCCTGCCCCTGCTCCAGACTAGTGTTGTCTGTTACTGTAATAAGCAGTTAGGTTTGATAAGGCAACGGGTGGTGAGATCACCTGTGTTGAAGCCGAATTATAATGCCTCGGTCAACGAATTTAATCTAAACCAAATGCTTTGGGATTCTGAAAGCTCTGGGAACAGAGAGAATATAAGTTTTATGTTTGCCCAAGTTCAAACAGAGAGCAGACAGAGAGATTCCAGGAGCTCAGAGTGGTAACAAAAAAAAAATGCCATTTCTCCCGAGTTCAATGAAAGAAACAAGAATGCTTTGTACTCACCTTCTCTCTTTTATTTTTCTCTTCTGTGCATTTTCTTTTCTCTTGACAAAAAGAAGGGTGATCTGCTTCATGCCAAACTTAACTGGATCAAATGAGTACTTAGCACATAGTTGGTCTTCAATAAGCACACGACTCGAATGAACAAATGGACCACAGTCAATGGAGGAGTTTAGGGCCTGTGCTTTCAGGGCCAGGCTTCACTCTGCCCCTTAGCTGTGCAACCGCAAGCAGGTTATTTAACATCGGTGCCTTGGTTTCCTGGTCTGCAAGATGGAGCTATTATACTCATAAGGACTAAAGAGGCTAACAAATGTAAAGAACTATCATAGCTCCTGACACACAATGGGCAGCTTCCTAGCTAACATTCATGGCCTCTAGCACCTATGCTTCTACCTACTGTGCACCACTTCCTCTTCTGCCAACCCTGGTGGTGACTGTGGGGTTGGTGGCAGTGATAATAATGATGACGCTCTCCTGAGGCCCCAAGAGAGATAAGTATAAACTCAGTAATACTTCTGGAGTCATCTCAAAATGTGTTATGCTTTGTCTTCGCCAGAAGCCAGCACATCTAACACTTGAGGGTCTTCTGATGAATCGGACAATATTTGCCAGTCTATATTCAAGACACAGATAAGATAGAATTTCCCAAGTTTGGTGACCCAGTTGGAGTATAGAAGAGATAATTCTTATCTACTCCAAGTTCTTTTCTCTCTTCCCCAAACTCTATAAAGTAGTGCTTCCAAAGTACTAAATTACAATTGTTACTCTCTGCAAATGAGTTTTTATGTCACCATTCACTTATTGATTCACTGAACAAATATTTTTCAACTATGTGAATTTGAATAGCAATTTGTCCAGTCACTTTCTATCCATTTACCCAACATTCTTTCCTTCATAGCATTTATCTCTAGTTGTTTTCCTAACTATTTATTTGTTTCCCCTTTGTGCTGAGTGTGTAAGGTCCATGAAAATTAAGATTCTGTCTTGTTCAGCATGATAGCCCAGCTCTGAGCAGTGCCAGCATATCACAGGAACTCCATAAGTCTATATTACATGAATAAATGATGCCAATTTCCTCTGGGTTTGGGGTACTCCTTTCTTCTCAAATACTTGAGTAAACCACAATCCTACAAAATGCATGTTATCAGCACCCCTTTATAGTAATTTTTGCTACCTTTCAACTATAGCATTTGCCTCCCCCACCCCTCTTGAGGATCGGAAGGTCCTGTCTCCCCACTTACATGAGTATCATGTAAAACCTTTCCTACTGGCCACGAGGCAGCTATGAGATGTCTGAGGTTGTACGTATGAATGAAAGAAAGCTCACAATTTTTATGCATTAAGGCCTGGGATATAGTGGTACCTGTAATTTTAATATAGCATCAAAATTACATAAAATATTTATTTTGAATTCTAAGTCTGTGATTCCTGTACAATAATACAATGGTGTTTACTTCTTTTATAGCTGCATGAGATCATATGCCTACAATAGAAGGCTATTCTTTTCTTCATAAAAAAGGAAAAAAATGATTTTCCATGCTTTATCTCACCTGATGCAAAAAAAAAAGCCACTTTTGGGAGTAGAAGGTGGATGTTATTATTCTCATTTCACAGAGGAGAAAATAGATATGTCCCATGGGTAGTAAGAAGCACAGTCAGAGTTTAAACTAGCTCATTTTGATATTTAACAAAGATTTAATGAGCACCTACTGTGTTCCAGGCACCATGCTGGGTTCTGGGAACAAAGCAGAAAACAGATAGAGCAGCTGTGGAGGGTGTCTTCAGCTAAGAGCTTAGTATCCTTTTCTAATCTGAAAACTTTAGCCAAGGACAGTGATGTTAAATCATACTCCAATATATTTTTCATATAAAAATGTAACAGTTTTAAGGAGATTTCTAAACAATACCTTAAATGAAGTTAAAAGGCATTTTAACATCATTTCTGAGAGTATGGTAATCTTTGACTAAATTAGCTGAAGTATAGTTGTAACATGACAGAATGAAATGATAAGTTAGAAAGTTATCTGAACGTGTGGAAACATCACCATCTTATATAAAAGATAAGTGTACTAAAAGTACAGCAGCGGAGATAGCGGCGGGTTCCAACCCAAGATACTCTGTTGTTCAAAGAGCAGGTATTACTGATTTCCACATAGGCTCCAGACACCTTCGGCCACTCTTCTGCTGGGCTTCAGCTCAACTGCCAGGGCTGTCAGTGTTCTATTATCCTCCCAACAGACAAAATGGAAACAGCATGTATTTCCCTTCTGCCTATAAGAGTAGTAAGTAAAACGGCTTTATGATGGCAAGAAATGCCGACTTAATTAGCTTTTTTGTTCCAGGTATTAAGTGTTTTCTCCGAGGAATGCCTAAAATTAACAACAATGTTTGAAGAAGTTTATATTTCCTTCTCTTTTCCCATTAAGATTCACAAATGCAAAAATTGCACTCCAGGATAGTAAGAAATTATAATGGTTTATTATTTTTTGAATGTAACAGGATAACATATTACGATAATGAGTGTTAGAATCTGTTTCAAATGACTTGTATTTTGAAATCTTCCTTTGAGCGGGATGGATCCTATGTCCTTCAAACCCTAAAGATTATGGAAATCAGAAATATCTTCTATCAGGAGTTCTTTACTTGGAAGTTCACAGGTGTTTTTCAGGTAGGCCTGTGAATCCCATCAAACAGTATAAAAAATTTTTTTATTTGTGCATTTTGTAAGTTTATGACTTTTCAAAAAATTCTCAAAGGAGTATATGAACCAAAACAGTTTGAGAACTCCTTTACTATAGTCTTACTGAGGTTCTGAATGTAGTCAATTCATTTATAAAAAATTTCACATAATTTTTGGATGTTTCTTTAAACTTGGCATTTGAAACCAAAATGTACAGTCATCAGACATATTTTAAGAATATAAGAATATAATGCCTAGTTTACACCATGACATTTATTTCATGTGCACAATTTGGAGAGGTGTTTCTTGCCCCTCAAAAGCAGAAAGGATTATCCAACTATAACTCCATTTCATTTGACTCTGAGGGTTTCATTCCCTGCATAGCTGACTGAAATGAAATTTTTAAAAGCAGATTCTCTATTCCCGTTGCATAGTTGTAATGCCAGTTTGTGGTGCAGCACAAGATGGAAGATGGCTGAACCTCTCCTCCCACCACGTTCCTCTGGCGGCTGGACATCTGGGCATTATCCCTGAGTCCTTGTGGGCACAGCCCTGTCCCAAGTAAAGAAAAACAAGAGTCTGTGTCATCTAGGTACTTACCATCTACTGGGGAGACAAAATGTGTGCTCAATATATATGCAATTTGTTTTCCCCAACAGGTCACTATATAGACTAGAGAAACTATAAATGTATACAGGATTTCATTAGAATATAAAATCCCTATGGCTAACACTGCCCTTGATTATACTCTTATTAGGAATTTATAAATCATTTATAGGTGATTTATCGGTGTTGCTAGTTCTTCAATATCTGCCTGTGGAAAAAAATCCAGTTATTTTGAAGGACAAATTTTAGGACCTGTTTTTAAACAAACTACACAGATTTCTTTTACAGAAGTGGGTTTTCCTCAATTCCGAGTGATCAGCAATCTAAGTAATTGGCCATTTCTATCACAGTCTTCTGTTTTCAAGTAGGTGAAGAAAGTTTTCTTTCCTATAAGACAGAGAAAAACATATATTTCTTTCACACACACACACATGCTTTTTTATATCCATACATACATATATAATGAAGTTTAGCAGAAGTTGCTGTTTTAAAAATATTTATCAGAATAGGTGCATTAAAACTTGATAAGGTTTGTAAAATTTATAGAGGCATCCTCTTCAAGGCCTGATGTGAGTTATGAAATCTAATTTTGTTTTCATAGCTCTGTGATAAAATTTTATCAATGTTATAAAAAGGGGTCTTTACTAAGACTGACCGGAAATCTGAACTATCTGGCCAGGCAATAAAAACACATTCCTTAGCTGCAAAGTGTCAGACAAGCAAGGTTTACCTGAAATTGATCGATAAGTCTTCCTTTTACAGTTGAGTGCATTCACTTTACCTCATAGGATAATAGGTTTTTTTAATGGTTTTTCCATTAATATCAGACTTCAGTGTTAGTAAGAAACAAGAAAGACATAAAAGGGAGAGAGACAAGCCATCAAGAAAGAATGTTGTGATCTTTAATGGTACAGCACTTGTGCTCAGATGAAGTGCTTGTGTAAGTGAGGGTTGGGGCTTTTTTTTGCCGACTGTTATGGGTTGAATTGTGTGCCCCTCCCCCGCAACTCACATGTCGAAGCCTTAACCCCCAGCATCTCAGAATGTGATCTTATTTGGAAATAAGATCATTGCAGATATAATTAGTTAAGATAAGGTCATGCTGGAGTATAGTGGGCCCCTAATTCAATATGGTTGGTATCTTTATAAAAATGGAAAATTTGGACACTGAGGGATACAGGGAGAATGTCACGTGACAATGAAGGCAGAGATTGGGTGATGATTCTGCAAGCTGAGGAACACCAAAGATTATCTGCAGACCACCAAAAGTTAGGGCAGAGGCATGGAACGGATGCTTCCTTCACACTCCAGAGCAAACCAACCCTGCTGACACCTAGTTTCTAGAACTATGAGACAATGAATTTCTGTGGTTTAAGCCCTATTGTATAGCACTTTGTTACAGCAGTCCTAGAAACTAACAGACCAATGAATACAGCCATTACAGTAAGAAGTGAGACCCCCGATGGCTTGCTATGTCCTGATGAGCTTCTGAGGGCCTCTGCCATGCACTTGGCAGAGCTCCTCTCACCTTGGGTTGAGCATCCCAGTGTAGCTCACATTACCTAACTTAGCCATCATCAGGCAAATCTTCCAAGCAGGTAACAACTAACCCATAAAGTGATTCCAGTGGACTCACTTTTAGAATCACCAGTAACCGTAACCATGCCTGAAAATTCTACAGCATTGAGAACTTATAAAGGGTTTCTAGGGTGGTTGAATGGAAACAGCATAGGCTTTGAGGTTAAGCAGATCTGAGTTCACATACCAACTCTGCCACTTATTGGTGAGTGGCTTCGGGCAAGATCTATCACCTCTCAGAAGCTCAGCTTTCTCATTTGTAAAATGGAAAAAAGTACAAAAAAATATCTACTTCTAAAGGTGGTCATGAGTGTGGAATGAAACAGACTGTTAACAGAGTTAAAGGTCCAGCTGGCCGGGCACGTGTGGGCACTCGGAGAGCAGCATCAGTGCCCCTCCCTTCCCATGTTTCTTATTTGATCCTCATCCCAAAGCACTTGCTCAATAGTGCAGGAGGCAGGACTCAATTCAGGCCTTAACACCGAGCCTATAACACCGAGCGATCTTTCCCTGGGAGGAACCACCTCCAGTCCTTGGCTGCCGTGGCCTCCCTCTGTTGCTCTAATGAATTTGGGATTGGGTTTCTGAGGGTCACAGTGATCTGGATGGAGGTCCTAGTGACCACCTGTTAGAAAGGCCCTACCTAACGGAGAGCTAGGCTTCCCAAGGTCAACTGGAATGCTGGCTGTCACTCTTGTTGCCCAATCATATCTCGCTACTGAATTGGAATCAGACTTTTAACGTTGTGTGGGGCTGGAGAGATGGAAGTGTCTACTTTCCTCATTTTACAGGAGAGGAGACAGGAGCTCAGGTGGGGCCTCCAACCAGTTAGCATTGAGTTGAATGGTCTCATGAACCGCAGTCTAATGTTTCATCCTATTGTGTCCCCAACAGTCACAGTGTCAGCTTAGGAATGGAAGAACCTGAATAGATCCAAGGATACGTAAAATAGTCTCAGCATAAACCTTTGTCATTGAAGAGAAATGTGGCTTTAGTGGCATCAAGGTCCTTCCTAGCTCTGTGATGCTTAGATCAACACAAGGTGAAGGGGGATTTCAAAATGGCGCTGCGGCTGCTATTTAATCAAGGGGTGTGTCCCATCGGTGCCCTTCCTCACCTACTTTCTGGAGGGAGTCAAGTTTGCTCATCTTGAGCCCCAGCATGGAGCAGCTCCTCAAAGAGCTCATGCGAGTTTCAGAGTAGGTGGAGGGGGTAAGAAGGGGCGGTTCTTCCTTGGAAACCTCCTAAATTGGCTGACTCCCATTTACATGCTGTTTCTGGCAACAGAGATCAGTCTGGGTCACCTCTATGCCACCGAGTAAATATGCTGAGAATTATTACTATTTCAGACAAATGTTTAACTGTTCTCAGGTTATCTATGACACCAAGGGCCAAAGTCACAGCAATCTAACCTGGGAGTGAGTTTATTTTACTTTGTGATTTATGGAATGAGAATTCTGGCCGCTCTGTGGGACTAATTTAATATGAAACATTCAGATGTCTGTCTTATAATGCCATTCATCTTTCCTTAGCCTGCCTGCACCAGGGGGCATGTGGTTCAGAGAGCAGGCTCTCCCTTCTCAGCCACAAATCATCACACTTGTGAAAGCGGGTGACATGTCTTCCCTCCCCAGCCACGCTGCCTGCAGCAGAGGGTCCATCTGGGCACTGAAGAGAGAAGAGCGTTTGCCACCCTATCAGGCCTCAGGAGCGTTTTGAACATTACAGTGAGCAAAAAAGGGGTCATAATCAACACCGTTGGGGTTTGCCTTGTGATGAAGGAAAAATTTAGCCAGTCTATACTGCCTTATCAACAAGTACAAGTCTTACTTTATAAGGAAGTTGTATAATATTTTGTAGATTGATGTGGTAAGGCATGTGCTAGCTCGGGTTGTTATAACAAAGTACCAGAGGCATAGAAGCAACGGACGTTGATTTCTCATAGGTCTGGAGCCTGGACATCCTAGGTCAGGGCGCCAGCATGGTCAGGCTCTGGTGTGACCCCTCTTGGGTTGTGGACGGCTGACTTCTCACTCACACGGCAGCAAGCAGAGCAGAGGAAGGGAGCTCTTCATGGCTCTCATAAGGGCATGAATCCCATTCATGAGGGCGCCATCCTTGATCTCATCTTATCCTCATTAATTCCCAAAGACCCCGTCTCCTAATACCATCACCTTGGAGCATAGGATTTCCATATATGAGTCTAGTGGGGACAAAAATATTGAGTCCATAACAATGCATGTGAGGAGAAGAAAGTTCAAAAAAAAAATCAGACTCTGATTCAATTCTTATATTAAAAAACAGGTACCTTTTTAATCCAGTTACCCTAAATCTTACATTCATTCAACAAATATTCATGAATGTATGCTGTACAGTAATGAATATTCAGGCATTGGGAATACAGGTGTGAAAGCCTGGCCTTACTTTCAAGGAGTTTACAGACCAGTGGAAGAAAGACTATGTCAACAGCGGTGAGTGCCCAGCTAAGGGAAGCAAAGGGAACAGGGGAGCACACGGAAGGAAGTTCCTCCAGAGCTGGGTGTGGGCAGTGCTAGCGACAATTTCCCAAGAAAGATGGAGGAGTGGGATGTGCAAAGGAAGTGAGAGACAAAACACGATTTTGGGGGAACTGAGGAAACATTTAGGATGAGTGGGGTGCAAATTTCTGTGAGCAAACGGGGGTGAAAACTGAGACTACAGGGCTTGGGGGACCCAAAATTCCCAAGGGCATTGGGTACCACGGCGAGGAGTTTGTTCTTTATTTTGATGACGATGGAGGGTCGCTGAAAGTTTTTAAGCAAGAAGGTAAGACAATATGATTTTCATTCCAGAAAGGTCATTCTGGCTACAACTTGGATAAAGAATTGGAGTGGAGCAAGGCTGGGGGTGTACAATGATGAGTTAGAAAACCATCAATATTATGAGAAGATGCTCAACTTCACTAGCTATTAGGGAAATGCAAATCACAAGAACAATGGGATACCAGCTCACACCGGTTAGAATGGTCATCATCAACAAGGCAAGTAACAGCAAGTGTTGAAGAGGAGGTGGAGAAAAACGACCCTCATACTCTGCTGGTGGGAATGTAAATTGGTACAGCCACTATGGAAGGCAGTATGGAGGTTCCTCAAAAAATTAAGACTAGGACCCACCAATACCTCTTTTGGGTATCTACCTCAAAAATCTGAAAACATTTAACTGTAAAGATATATGTACTCCTATGTTCAATGCAGCATTATTCATAGCTGCCAAGACATGGAAACAGCCAAAATGTCCTTTGATAGATGATTGGATAAAGAAGATGTGGTACATAGACACAATGGAATATTATTTTGCCATCAGAAAAGATGAAATACTGCTATTTGTGACCACATGGATGGATCTAGAAATTATCATGCTAAGCAAAGTAAGTCTGACAGAAAAAGTCAAGAAGCATATGATTTCACTCTTATAGAGGATATAAAACTGAAAGCAACAAATGAACAAAACAAACAAACAAATGAAAACTCATAAACACAGACAACAGTTTAGTGGTTACCAGAGGGAAAAGGGGGAAGGGGGAGGTAGAAAAGAGTAAAGGGGGTCAAATATATGGTGACGGAGGGAGAACTGACTCTGGGTGGTGAACACACAATGCAATATATAGATGATGTATTATAGAATTGTATATTTGAAACCTATATAATTTTATTAACCAATGTCACCCCCATAAATTTAAAAAGAATGTGAGTGATAAAAAATAAAATAAATTTAAAAAATAAAGATAACCATCAGTATTATCCATGTGAGCAATGGTCCAAAAGAAGACAGTATAGGTAAACAACTTCGAAGCACATTGAGAAAGTTGCTAGCCAAGCTGGCCTTCCTCAGAAGAGGGAGAGATGGTAACCAAAAAAAAAAAAAAAAATCAAAATCCACAATGGAATTCACCCTATCAAAATGACTGCATTAAACAAGAGGCAAGGAGAGGTCTAACAAAACAAGGTCTGGCATTCCAAATTGATTTGGAAAAATTGCCGGATGCCAGAGTATCTTGAGTTTTGCTGGGATATCTGTGCTTGCATTGAATAGACTTGCTTGCATTCCAAAGTGTAACTTGGGAGTCCAAATGGTATCCATTCTGATATTGCAACCGAAGTCATAGATTTCAACTTCAAGCTTGTGTCACCTGTATAGCAAAGATCCCCAAGATTACCTGAGCAGGTATCAGTTTTGAGGATGCACCCAAGGGCAAGCCTCTCACTGATTGAAGAGGGATAGTGACAGCCCAGCTGAGTTGATTGCTAATTTCATCCCTCAATGGTGAAGGGAGATAAGGACCATAACAATGGTAGGACTACGGGTCTATACTGAAAATACCATGGAGCCCCAAATGCCAGTCATGTCCACAGGTTCCTAAGGAAAGATCAACCCACACCACTGCTTACACAGCCAAGTTGCTTTGTATCACATGATCGCTGACATCCTAATCTAAAGAAATAAGTATAAGGCAGCTATTGGCTGGCCTCCAGCCATTCAATCTTCCTTTAGAAGACACAAAAACTGTAATTCAGATGGTAGACTGGCCCTGGAGCCAAAAGAAATATAGAGAAGGCAGAAAACAGAAGCATGAAGCAGCAGAAACCCTAAGTAGGCAAGTGAGCATCTTAGCATAGAACAGACGAGCCCATGGAGAAGCAGAAAATTCACAGAAGAGGCAAGAGGCACAGAGAAATGGGGAAATCAAGAGTGGGAATGGCAGACCACTGGGTGGCCATTTGGACATTAACAGGCCCTTTCATGGCTTCCCACTGCATTTAAAAAAGAAACATTCAAACTCCTTGGCATGACCTCCAAGATCCCTCCGCATCCAGTTCATAGCCTTTCCCTGCACCTCACCTCATACCTGTCACTCCAGCATTTGAGGTGTCTGCACCATCCCAATAGCCACACACCTATTGCCTTCACCTTTGCATGCCCAGCACCCAAAGCAGTGAGCACCTGGCTGTATTTACATATGAATTCGTTCCTCGAAAAACTAATTTTCTTTGTATTTTCTGTCTTCTAAGGAAAGTGTCTGTCTCCCAACCTATATGGATTTCATTTATGGGGAAAGAGAACTATCTTGAAAATTATCTTTCTGAAGAGCACATGTTACTGAGCTGAAAGAATAGCCTGTGGAATTTCACTGTTAGATAAGCACGCTGGAGAGGCGAGTGTTTCAGGCTTCCACATCAACTAGACTTAGAGCAAACATAGAACAGAGGGGTTCTAGCCTCCCGCCTAACAAGAAGCTCTTTCACTGGAAAAAGGTCACGGTGGCAAAAGGGACCCTGGTCCTGTTCTAAAGCTCTTTCTCTTTATACACATAAAAATACATGAGAAAACTCCAGGAAGCTGGCTATTTCCCCCACCCTCAAAATAACTCTGTTCTGTGATATATATATATACCCTAGCCCTGACATTATTCTTGTGACCTTTAAAATAGGAAGATTTTTATCAGCCCTGAAGGCAGCTTCATTAGCAGGGGAAGCTTCAGCACCTCAGACTCACTTGTTTCGCCTCCAATATCCGGGTCCTGGTTACATTCTCTGGGTGGTTTGTCCTGACCCAAAAACATTTCCAATATTTCTCCAGGACATGGTGATGAATAAACATGAGGACATTTAGACTCCAACCCTCACACCCACAGAAAAGTGCTTCTTTGTCTTCATAGCCCCTGAGCACAGGGGCAAAAGGGTCCACATATGTTCCAGAAACTGGTACTTAGAGCTTCAGCCACTCCCAGCTGCCAGTCGCAAACTCCTGGGCCAGTTTCTCAGTGCGCTCAGCTGGCACTCTCCATCCCAGGGGCATCTGAAATGCTCAGCCCCCGGCCCACCTCAGGCGTGCAGAGCCAGGAGCGCTCAGTTGGGCCTGGGACTCTGCATTCCATCACGCCCCACAGGTGCTGCCTGGGAACATTCAACTTGGAGACCGGTATTAAGAAAGCACCCTTGCCAACCCACAAATGGCTCCAGGGACAGTTGTTTTTAACACATAAAAGATGGGGTTTAAAGGCCCTTAGAAGAGAACAGCAAGGAAGGCTGAGAAGGCCAAAACGCACGGCCAGAGACGAAGGAAAGAAGAGGGGAAAAAGGGGCGAAAATGAAAAAAAGAGATGTAATCAAAACTTATACTTTGGGGGGCACTAACCCTAGCAGTTCTGAGGGTTCCTGCCTCTCTCCCTTTCCTCTCCAGCACAGCCTGCAGGGTTACTTAAGGAGAGTGTGCCTATGGACAATTTCCTTTAAAACAGCCGGGCTGGTGGCACCTAGAGACTGACTGCCCAGCGGTCTCAGCCGGCCTGACAGAGCTGACCACCTTGAGCACCCACACCCAGGCTAAAACCTCAGTATTGATTCCCACGTCCGAAACTTCTAGGACTGATAGGCCAGGACCTAATGGATCCGGCGGTTGACTGAACCGTATATCTATCCCTAAACCGGCGCAGGGATACAGCCGACAATGAGTGATAGCTCATCCAGTTCAGAATCGCCATTTCACTTGTCATATAAATATAATTTTCTGTCTCCTTTCTTCCTCCCTCCTCCGACCCAGTTGCACCCCGGGCATACGCACTTCCTCTCTCCTCATATATATCTATTTGCACGTATGGTACAGGGTGACAGCCTATTGATAGTAGTTTCGTATTACAGACGCGAAGAATTAGAAAATACTACAGCTGGCAGCAGGCACCCATGGAATATCCCGGCTCACGCAGTTGCTCCATTTACTTTCATCAGCACGCGCCTGAGTGGTCTTGGCTGATCTTGCTCTGCAGTTGCTTTTGGCCAAGCAGCCCCAAACCAGGCCATGTATGCAGAATTCTAGTTTATTGTATTGAGAAGAAAACTGCTGCTCTTTCTCTCTGTTTGCCTGCCCTTAGGAGGGGCTGAGATGTGCTCAACAACAGGAGGGAACTCGGGCCACTGGTTTAATCAAAACATCTGAGGAGCACCACCGGGCCCAAATTCCACTTCACTGGACATTTGCCTCTGATTTTGTGGCAAATTAGAACACAGGCCTGTGGGTTTTGATCGTTGCCTTCCAAATGATGACAGAAATATGCTGCCTCAGTGAAGAAACCTCAATGACACTCGGCACACCTAGGCTATTATTAAAGGATAGTTCACAAATGCTGCAACAGCTACTGGCCACCGTCTCTACACAATTCTGTCACGAAAGAGAACAGGTTTATGTTTACCTTTCATTGTCATTGTTTGTTTGTTGCCTTGTTTTCTTGACCCCCACAAAAAATATTTAGTTATTATGAACAATGCAGAAAAACATGGAAATTCATGGTTATCGCTCTAGGAAACCATCTCTGCATTCTGAATCATTACTTATGTGTCCTGTTTTATAAAGCTGATGGAAGCACCCAGATAAAATGCTCTTTATTTATAAGTGCCGTTCACTAATCTCCAAATGTCTGTCAAACTTTCAGGCACATTGTTTTTAGTTAGCTTGCTCAGAAACATGTCGCTTCACTCCAACACTTAATCAGGCAACCAGGGCTAAAGCAGTGGGGCAGAAACATCCCGAAAAGTCCTTGTACTGAGGACAGTCGCAAGTGCTGGTACACTGTTCATTAACATCTGGATCACCTTACGGGTGTCTGTGAACCAGCAGGAAATAAATTTCTGGAGAAAGATTTGGACTCGAGGATGGCTGCTGTAGTATTTAATAATAAATGGTTTCCAGTTGATAGAAAAATATTGAAATGTGACTTCTACATATGAGGCTGATTCAAATTTGATAAACATGTCCCCAAAGGAAATTGCTGGGTTTATTAAAAGCCCAGGAGGGCTGGACAGAATTGCAATAGTCTTCTCCTAGAGTCCTTGCTGAAGGTAGGGTAACTGCTCCCCAGTCCACCCTCCAGCCAACCAACAAGGAAGGTGAATAATAAGGAAAAAGCAGGCCTGTTCTTAGTCTAAGCCAAAAATGGCTGTGAACGGCCCAGCTATTCTGGGATGGCCGTCATCAACAAAGCAAGTGTTGCTGCCTTGCTGGTAAAATGTGATGTGTTGATGACTGTTATATTACATCTAAAATCCCATTTACTTGTAATAGAAAAGTTCAGTTAAGAGTTTTGCCTCATGTCTCCCGGTGCTTGATACAGCATTGTGTGATATTACCAATTTTCGCTTCAGGCATATTCACATGCAACAGTGAAGACTTCACAGGAATTTGCACATTTGATCCAGGGTGAAATTATGCCATTTTCATAGCAAATCAACTTCTCCTTGGCAGCAAAATGATAAGTACTTTTGCACCTAGAGAAATGTCGTTGTTTTCAAGGAATTTTGAAAAAAAAAATTAGAAAGTGCTGTGTGTATGGAATCATGGTCCAGTCATTCTAAGGAGAAGGCCAGCGGGTTAAGGATCCTGGTGGCCCACTTTCTGACTGGGAGCACATTCCTCAACTCTTTTGTTTCGACTTTCTTGTTAAAATAAATAAATAAATAAATAAATGAAGCAAAACGGGGTGGGTCACATGCAATCATTTTCTCCTACACGTCACAAAGCTGTTCTGGAATGCCTTCACATCTCTAACATCGCACAACATGGAGAGAAAATGTCTGCAAAAGGGCAAATTGCTGTGGATGTAACTTGTGAAATTTCACCTCCATGGGCTCTGCTTTTAGCAGTGTTGGAGGCAGCAGGAATTTATTCATGCAGCCCTACTGATTTGCAGACTGAGAGTAAATACAGGGCCTTTTGCAGCAATTACCGGAGCCCCCTTCAGTAGGAATGATCTACTGCCTTCCAGCGTCGCATTAAAGTGGGGGGTTGAGGAGCGAGCCCAGCTGAGCCATTCTGTACCCACCTAGCCAGCCTGCAATTTATATTCAGACAGAGCTGTGAGTGGCTTTCAGAAGAGGAGAGAGAAAAAGAACATTTCTCTGGAAATTTTCCACTAGGACCAGAAACCGAACTCTGATTTGTCACTGCTATTAAAAACAAACAAAAAAAAAATGATTCTTTCTTCACGACAGGGAGAAATTGACAGGTAAGTCCCTCTCTTCCTGTAGGATTGATACCTAAGATGGTTAAGAATCTCCCTTGATCCCTTTATAAAACAACACACACACACACACAAATCATTACATGACTTTTTCTTCAAATAGTGCATAGATCCTCTCCCAGAATTGCCGTATTGAAGACACAGTCTATGACTTTTGGTTACTGAGCTGATGTCAGGAATTATCCAGCTTCACCCTGTGTACAACATGTAGCTGTACCCCACCAAGCCTTGCACTGTCACTACAAGCCAAACTGAGGGGGAACAGGAGGAGGGAAGATCGATTCGTATGGCTTTCGGTGGCCATCAGCCATTTCATTTTCATTCAGCAAATGGGGGATTTTAACATGGAGGTTTGGAAAACACGGTGGCTGAGTCAGAAAAATGTCAATCTGGGTCAAATTTAACGTTACGTGGTCAAAAAGTCTATTTTACTTTACCCCACTAAATTATTTTGCAATAATAACTAGTAATTTTCTTTTTTTCCCCCCTGGAAAACACACCTAACATAGTTATTTTACTGCCATTGCTTTGTCCAATTTTGTTGCCTTTCCAAGAGTAGGTTTGAGGCATCAAATGCCACTCTACATAAAATGTGAAGTGTAAAAACTTTTCAAAGAGACTGCATAAAACTAAAAAGGATGAATAGTGTGAGTATATACATAGAGGCCACACCTGCAAAATACAGCACAAAATGTGATGGCTCCGCTAGGAGCTGTGTGGTTGTACCAGACACCGCAGCTTCTGAGATGGAGACACCACAATGTCTGTGGCTTCAGGGCCCTGCTGCCTTCGGATTCTGGCATAATTTGCTCTGACTTCTATCAGTTGCTTTATCTCTGTTAAAAAAAAAATTATTTTGAGAGACAAATCAATGTAAATAATGAAAAGTCCAGGGTAATGAAACGCTCGAAATTCCCTCAGAATCCTCGACTCCCACACTGGACTCTCTCATTACACACTTGACTTGCTTATCACACCAGATATATATTAACATTCTTTGGATTTCTACAGAATGGCAGTTGTTAGAGAGGGCTTCCTTCCAGGTTTTTTATAAAGCCTGAATTGAAAGCTAACCTACAGTGGTCTAAAAATTGAACCCACTGAAAAGATGGTAAACACAGCAGTGAGAACAGGGTTCAGATCTCATGACAAACAGCATAAAGCACTCTTTTTAATTTTGTTGGGAGTTTGTGTGAAAGAAACCATTCTAACCGTGTCTGATTTGTTTTGCCAAAACAAATTCATTTTTCAAAATCCCAATGTGATTCTTTGATGACTAACTTCCACATGCTAAATGTTTTCACATTACAGTACATAAAATACACCTAACATATTTATTTATAGTGTTATTATGTAGTTATTATATAGTGTTTTGTTTTTATAAAGTGCTTAGTTTTAAAGTTTTGAACCTCCCAGGCTGTCTTATTTTCTACTACATAGTTAAGACAGAAAGTCACAGAAAAAGTATGAGAGAAATGATTAATTAAATGTCCCTTAATAAATACATACAAGCTAGTAGCATTTCTCTCTTTTTAAAAAAAACATTCTGAATATTTAGATTTCTACTAAAGAATTATTTCTAACTTAATTATTTCAGAAAGAAATAGTAAAATGGCACTCATATAGTAAAATATGTCTCTAAAGAACTAAACTAAAAGTCTGCTATCAGATTTTCTAGAACATACGTCACTTACCGGGAAGAATTCAGACAATCGTGGAAAATGACTAACGCTTTCAGCCTATGAAGGTAACATGGGGACCTACTTTCACAGGAAAAAAATCAACTTTCCCATCATAGTAATCCATGTGGTTGCAGGAATGAAGATGCAAAAATGAACGTTTGTCCACACGGCCTTGTCACAGGTCCACAGAGCTACCATGGAGGAAAATGGTGGGGAGAATAATATTTGCATTTCTAATTTTCTCTCTTCCCTTCACAGTTTTTACTGGTAACTAGCTTGCTTCTGGGAAAGCGGCCTACATGTCTCACTGTATTTTGGATATCTGTTTGGCTAGGTTGCCTGAAGCATACTTAGCTTCATTTAACAGAAAGGCTCAATAAACACAGAGAGGCCCGGAGGGCAGGGTGCGGACAACAGAAGGCTACCCCAAGAGGATGAAAGATTAAGCACAAAGAATGAAGGCACTTGGAAAGCACCTCCGACTTCACCACGGGTTTTGCTTACTAGTCAGTGGTACTGTAATATTTCAAGTGTGTTCATGTACTTGATCAGGCTGAAAATTCTTTCAGGGAAGGAACCCTGACAGATTTCTTCTATAAGCTTTGCACTTTGGGAACACAGAAAGCTGTCAGCTCATACTTAGTGAGGATAAGAACCCCACCTTTGGTGTTCTAAGTAACCACATAGTGAAGGTCAACCAGAGCTGAGGTGCCGGGTAATGGTGAGCGATTGGGACAACAGAATACAAAGAATACAAAGATTGGAGGCTCTTCCTTAATACAGGAAGGTGCTGGAGGGAGAGCTGCAGTTTCCCTCAGAACAGTGTTGGGCATCCCACTAAATTCCTGTTTTTCTGCTTTTTCATCTTCATTCCTAGTCTTTTGTTCCTTCTGGGCTAAATGTGAAGATATGATTGCAACTGTTTTAAAAGCTTTTCGTTTACATACCTTATATATAACATAGTAATAATGATTTATGGTAACATTTTAAAAGACATATTCTAGCTTTATTATTTTAGGAATCCTAGGTAACTCATTTCCCAACCTTTATAATTTCCTTTAAAGTGATATCAATGTTCTTCTGAAGTTGCTAAAACTTATGTCTTTGCTAACATATGCTTACCTACTGAAAGGGCTTTAAATTCCTCAGGATAAATAGGATAAAGGGCAAGAGTTGGTTTAAAAACAAATATATGTTCTTTTCCACTGCTATTATTTATCAAAGAAAATTATCAAGGAACAGACAAGATGATAAAAAACGAGCATATATTTACTTATACTAAAGAAAGGAAATATGCAAACTGAATAGTTGCTATTAATAAAACATTAAGTTTTAAATAACTTGAAAAATAGGAAGTCAGCGGAGCCTCACTTTCCTCCAGGTTCATGTTAAGGAAATACCTTCACACTAGGCCCTTTAGAATTTCTGCAAACAAGCCCCTTGGATAAGACTCAAGACTAACGGAACATTCACTAAATTTTTTAGAGCAAATAGTGTCAACAGTGAGGTACCAGCACATAAATATATAAATTTAAATTTAGTAACGTGGAGTAGAAAAGTATAGGGGAGGACAGTTACTAAAAATCGTAATGGGATATAAAAATTTAGTAAGCTCTTTGCAGAAAGACTGAATGCTTTATTTCTTCAGAAACTTGATGGAAAAGAAACCGTCACCCATACCTTTTTGGGTGATAAAGCCATGTCCTGTGGACACACACATGACCATGTCTCGCTCTACGTCATCCCACGACTGAATCAGCTCTCCATTTGCAGTGTACAGTGTCCTGGCTGGGTGGGCCATTTTGAGACGAGAGGAGCAGTCATCCAGCAACTAAAACACAAAGGGATGGACATGTTGGAAGACGGATTGTCACAATATAATTAAGTAGTAAAGAATCAACTCTTTTAAGAGAACTGTTATCCTGATTTGAACACTCATTTTACTGATGATTGTTAGAAAGAGGTATAGAAGGAGATGGGAAGGAATACAGAAGTTCCCCACGTACTGGAGCAAGGAGGAACACCCATGCAGTTCAATAGACTTTTTCTTTCAGTTCTCCAGTTTTCCATGTGGAAAAAGACTTCTTGCTGTTTAAGAAATGCATAAATAAGAACTCTGGTTTGAGAATCCAGACTTGTCAGAATAGCCAATTCACCGTGTCCCGACCCCCACCCCCAAACACACACACACACACACACACACACACACACACAAGCAAGGAACTAGAAGAACAAAAGCACTGGTCTAGAGGTGAGGAGAACTGGTCTCTGGCCTCTGTCTGACCTCAGACAATTCAGCCAACTTCCCTACAAAAGAGTCTCCTCAACTATAAAATCAAAGTTTTTGTCTAAGACCTCTCTGACTGTCATTCTATGATTAGGAAGTCCTTTTTTTTTTTTTTTTAACTGGATAAATTTAAAATCTTTTTGGAGGGGCCTTATTTAATTTCTCTCAATTTTCCTTGAAATATTCACTAAAACACCTGTACAGATGCAAAGTGTCAACAGTACTAGAAATCTTGGTCAACATGCTGCCAGACCCCTAAGAGAAGCTCCATTAAAGTGTGACTAAGACTTTAAGATTAAATAATGAAAGCAAGCAGGAAGAAGTAAGAGGTTTCTACACGCCTACTTATAGGACTTTCACCTGTCATACAGGCCAAACACCTGTTCCTTCAAAACACAGGAGCCAAGTCTACATCAGCTCCAAATCGCCATTAATACTGCTTTTTTAGATCTATTTAGGGGCTACAACTCATAACAATGCAGACTGGCAGAGGGCAATACCGGGCACATGACATCCTGCCTCTGGAAAATGAATCAGTGATATGAAGCAAGATAAAAGTGATGAGACAATGCAATTCTCAGAGCACAGTTTTCACCTGCTGTTTTGAGCAAGGGAATGAATGAATTGAATAATAATTGAAATTACACAACAACACATTCCCCTCTGCAGAATGGAATAGTCAGAGAAGGGCAACAGGAGGCTGATGTTAAGTGCAGCCCTACCTCTCCTGCTAAATATCAGCCAGGCAGCAGCAATTTGACTAAATATTGTGCGTATGAACCAGCCCTCCCACTTAAGATTGAGGGGAGAATCCTTACAGTGCCCAAGGGAAAATTTAGGGAAACCAAAGAGAAATAATCTATCCTGCCTACTGTCAAGAAATTATACCCTATAGAAAGAGGTATAAGTAAAAAAAATGAACAAAAATAAAGTAAAAATGTAAAATATCACTAAAAAAGGACCATGGGCAAGGAAAAGAAAAACCAAATCATTCTAACTTTCTAGTTATTCGTGTGGGTGAAAGGTGCCATTTCTTCTTTTTTCTTTTGTTAAGAATATTTATTTTTATGATTATAACCAGTGTAATAAAACATAAAATCAGAATAAGAGAAATAGTTCTTCTGAAGAATAAGCAAAATCACCATGATTAATGACTTTAATATAATTTCATTCTTAGAAAATTTAAGTGAATAAAATGAGAAATTAGTAACAAAAAGAAGAATGCTTAATAAAATGGTCAAGCATAAAATAAATTCTAAAACATCAAGATTTTTTGTTCACCAAAAATAGGCATTTAGAAAATAAATACAGTGGGGGGAATCATCCCAACAGCCAAAGCAACTAGGACTAACAATTATTTTTAAATACGAGACCTTCATAAAAATTATAAAATTTTACCGAGGGACAAAAAACAAAGATATATACAAGAATGAGACAGAATTCAATTTAGCTTCAAAGACTTATTAATGTAAAAGGTGTTAATTCTTATGAAATTAACTAATAGCCTAACACAACTATAGTCAAAACCCCTGTAGGATGATTTTAGGGCATTGAAATGTAATTCCAAAATTCATCCATAAGAATCAACAGTGAAGACAAGCATTCAAGTAATATTTGAAAAGAAAGTACAGCAATAAGTAACTTTTATCAGACATGAAAATATATTACTACATTATAATAATTCAAGAAGTACTAGGTACATTATATAGCTTCAAAACAGAAACTAACATATATAAGAATTTAATATATTATAAAGTTTGTATTCCAACTTAGTGGGGAGAACAAAAAATGATTAGCTAGTAAACAGGGCTGAGATGATAATTTTAAGACAACTATATAAAGCAGAAAAAAATAGCTTCACTCAAATATTACACCAGAAAAAACTCATCTCTAAAAACTTGGAAGAGAAGTCACATGAATCCTTACATGACCTCAAAAGACTATTTGAACATCAAAAGCAGTGAACAAAGTTATAAAATATATTAATTTCTGTCCACTGAAAAATCCCATAGACACAATGGAAAACTGGAAATTTGTTACAATAAACCTGATTGAATTGCATATAATAGCTTTACCTGATTTTTTTTTTTTTAAAAAAGAAAGAGAACTCTTACTCGCGTGAGAAATACTTCTAATAGAAAAATGGCAAAAGATTTAACTGGGAATTCACAGGTGACTAATAAACAGTGAAACGAACAAAACAAAGCAAAGCAAAATCACTTTACAAGTAATTAAAGTCATATACGTTAAATTATGGATAGAACATTTTCTCTTGTCAAACATGAAAATACATGCTTCTCAATGACTGTGCTTAGCGTTGTTGATATCTCTTGTGTATCACTGGTAAGTGGGAGCTCTCATATACTACTTGTGGGAGCACAAACTCCTGAAATATTCCTAGAAAACAATTCAGCAATAGCTATCAAAATTCTCAAGCATGTTTATACAATTTGACTTAGCATCTAAGAATTTATTTAGGAGAAATAATCAGGAAATTAAGTAGATTTACATATAAATGCATTCAGTGAAGCATGTTTTATAATGGCAAAAATTTAAAAATGACTTAAATGGCAAACAACTGAAAACTGGATAAATAAATAACAATCTATTTGACAGAAGATGATGATGCCATTGAAAATAATGTTTTTTAAAGAATGTTAAATTATATGGGGAAAATGTCACAATAATTTGTTAGGTGAATAATGCAGGTTGCAAAATTGTTTATACCTTGTGATCTACTGTGATCACAATGCCAAAAGAAATGTAACTGCAGAAACCATAGAAATATAACTACTAAAATTATAATAACTGTGGTTATTTGTAGGTGATAGAATTTTCATTTCCTTATTGGTGCTTTTACTTTTTCTAATTTTAATACAATGACTATACGCTGTTTTACAATTAGAAAACAGAATAAATATTATTTGAAGAATCAAAAATTTCAATTACAATAGATTTGTATAGTTTTCTTTTGTAATTCTTATAAATTTTCCATAACAGTAGTCACTGTCTTAGTCTGCTTGGGCTCCCAAAACAAAGGGCCTTCAACAGCAGAAATGTACTTCTCACAGTTCTGGAGGCTGGGAAGTCCAAGATCAAGGTGCTGGCAGATTCAGTTTCTGGTGAGAGCTCTATTCCTGGCTTGCAGACAGCTGCCTTCTCTGTGTCCTCACACGGTGGGAGAAGAGAGAGAGAGGGATCTCTGTTTTCCTCCTCTCAGAAGGCCACAAGTCCTATTAGATTAGGGTCCCACCTTTATGACATCAGTTAACCTTAACTGCCTCGTAAAAGCCCTATCTTCAGATACAGTCACATTGTGGGTTAGGGCCTCAATGTAAGAATTGGGGGGGAGGGGGAACAGTGCAGTCCATAGTAGCTATTAATTTTTTTGCTGCTCCAAGGCAACCAAAGGATATGACATTTGAGTTTCCATGTAGGCTGGGGTTAATATGTATAGCTAGGTCTCTGGGAGGAACTTCTGTAGCTTGAAAAGATCTCACAGATAGTAATTCTAATGTTTTTTTCCTACATTACCACTAAAATGTCACTATTCTATTGAGATCAAGTTTCCCATTTATAATTAGAAAAATGAATGTTATTTAATAAAAACATATACTAAATGCAAAATAGGAATTAAATAGATCACATTTCACTTGGTTTTCACAAAAATCTATTTACATGAGACAAAGTCAATGAGTTTACAAAATTTTTAAACAATAAAATTTGAAACTAAGGCATTTTCAGTATGATTAGATTCTAAAATATCTAGTCAGTTTATAACCTTTAATGACATTCTTAATTCTCAGTTTTTCAAATGTATCTAAATTTACTCAAGTGTCTTTTTGACAGTGGGTAATATAAATTAAATGTTTGTAATTTTGGGGATAAGAAAAGCTCATAATAAAGGAACAAAGTTCTATGCATAATTCCTCACCTACAATCTAATTTGTGACTAATTTCCCTAGACCAGGTCTTCTCAGGGCGGGGCACCAGGGCTTCATAGAACCATGACATATGTCCTGTGGACGTTAGGTCCTTTTCTCTACAAATCAAAAGGACCTGTTTCTCATTGTCTCATCTTCCACTCAGACATTCGGAACTGTTCCTTGCTGAGAGACGGCACACTGATGTTGAGATTCTGTAGCATCAGAGAGATGTTGCAGGGATGGGAGAAGACAAATGCTTCAGGTCGATAGAAGGAGGGGCCCGCGCAGTCATAAATCAGAGAAAGATGCTGGCCCTGAAAAAAAAGCCACTCATCTGGTGAGGAAGCCACCTTGGTGCACTGATGACAGATGAGTCTACCTGAGAGCTGTTCTAGCCATGTTCAGAGAGGAGGGAGGAAGGATGTGGTTAAATCATCTAAAATAGACACAGGAGTGAAAGAAGCTGAGGGAAAGTCTGCATTAGATAGAATTCGAATGCTATCTGGGGGCTTCATTACAGAAAGCAGAGTGAAGAGCTTGGAAATAATGTTCTGTTCCTCAGCCTTCTGGTGCAAGTACCAACCACTGAAGCCTTGAGCCTCTCTGGGGTCGGTGTCATTAGCCAGGCTCCCCCAGTGCAGTGAGCCCTCTGCTTCCTGGTGTCTCTTTGTTGCACACACAGAGTCCATGTTCCGGGAGCATTCTTTACAGCATGATAGCCTGAAAGGATACATTTCTAACAGATCACAAAGAACCATGCTGTAAACATGAAGAAGAAAGCGATGAGAAAGAACATGTTTTTAATAAAGCAAAGGAAGAAATCATATGCAGAATACTTTCTAGACATTTCCTAACTATCTTTTTACACACTGAGGCCACATTAGTCTCCCCAAGATATTGCTTTCACAATGCCATTACCTTATTCAGAGACAAGTATGGTTCAAGCATTTTAGTCTGGGATAGTGTTAGGGACTGAACTGTGCTCCCCCCAAGACTCACAGGTTAAAGTTTTAACCCCCAAAGTGATTATGTCTGGAGAAAGGGCCTTTAAGGACATAACTGAGGTTAAATGATGTCATAAGGGTGGGCTACTAATCCGACAGGACTGTGGTCTGATGAGAGGATGAAGAGACTTGAGACCCCTTCTTTCTCTCCCTGTGTGCACAGACAAAAGGCTACGTGAGGACACACAGCCATGAGAAGGCAGCTGTCTGCAAGCCCAAAAGAGAGGCCTTATCAGAAGCCAGCCTTGCTGGCACCTGGCTGGCACTTCTCAGCCTCCAGACCTGTGAGAAATCAAGTTCCGTCTAAGCCACCCAGTCTGCGTTACTTGTTATGGCAGCCAGAGTAGACTAACACAGATAGTACGTGCGATCCACCATATGCTTTTAAACCATCTCTCCAGTTGTATTTCTCCCCATTGATCAGTCCAAACACCAGCTACACTGGAGATGATTTATGAATTCTAACATCCATACCTTTGTGGGTGGTGCCTGTTACCCTTGTTAATGATTTTCTCTGCCTAAGATGTTGAATCTTACCCATTTCTCAAATTCTATATGAGGCCCTGATTGATTCCTCTGTGGAGCCTTTCTCCTTCACCCCAGGTGGGCATAGCGCTCCCCTCCTCTGAACTACTGAACTCCCTGCCTGCACTACTAATTTGACTATATCACATGCTATTCATACCTCTCTAAGGAGAATGTTAGCTCCCTTAGCAAATACACTTTTCTTACAAAAACCCTCTGTGTTCATCACAACAAAATACAGAACACATTTAAAAAAAAAACACACAAGAAAGAAATACCACCTTTATTAAGTCACCAATAATAACACCATCTAATGAATACTCCCCAAAATAAAATCTTTCCAGACTCTTTTTCTAGGTGTGTGCATGTATTTATACAGAATCTAGCTCCACATGCTTTATATTATGCTTTTTCCGCTTAGTAAATTTTAAACATTTTTATGGCCATTATTCTTTCTAAAGTTGATTTTGAGTTATAATATTCCATCCTATGTACAATCATTCATTTAACCAACTCTCTATTGATGAGTGTTTAAATTATTTCTAATCTATCTGTGTTACAAATAGCCCTATGATGAATGTCCTTACTAACCAATCTTGGCATAAGTTCATGAAAATATCCTTGGGATAAAGTTCAGAAGTGTGTTTGCTGATGATATGAATAGCCACATTGTCCTCCAAAAACTTGTAGTTCTATCAACATGAGAGTGCCCATTTCTCTACACATCCAAGCAAGCCTTGATATATTTTCAAACGCTTTGCCAATTTGATATTAATTTAATGAGGGCACAGACCATGTGTTATTTTATTTCTGCTGCTGGTACCACTACTATTGATAGCAACCTGTCGATTACACTGCACTATACAGTTTTCAAAATCTTTTCACGTATATAAATTAGGATACCTTACAGCATCTAGTACAGTGCCCTCCATGTACAAAGTTCATCAAAAAATGATATGATCATGAAATGATATTTATGGAGTGCCTTTTATGTCACGTGAGAGTCACATAAATCAAAAAGTCATTCCACTGTATATATGTAATTTTTGAAAAAGACACCATAAGTTTTTGCTGTCCTGGCTCTGATAGGCTGTCTTTAATCCTATAGTCCCTGATCTACCTTTTACCTATTTATTAATCATTTCATATTCCCTCACTAATGTATCAGTTCTAGTTGCAATTGTTATGTGCATTTTAAGACTTAGCATCCACAACACTGTCTGAGATTTCCATTTTTTTTAATTTTTTTGTTTTTGTTTTTCAATTACAGTGTACATTCAATACTATTTTATATTAGTTTCAGGTGTACAGCATCGTGGTTAGACGTTTATATAATTTACGAAGTGATTACCCCCAATTAGTCTAGTACCCACCTGGCATTACACATAGCCATTACAACGTTATTGACTATATTCCCTGTGCTGTACTTTACATCCCCACTACTATTTTGTAACAACCAATTTGTATTTCTTAATCTGTTCTCTTTTTTCACCCAGTCCCCTAGCCCCCCACCCATCTGGCAACCATCAGCTTGTTCTCTGTATCTATGAGTGTGTTTCTGTTGTTTATTAGTTTATTTTGTTCTTTAGAGTTCACATATAAGTGAGATCACAAGGTATTTGTCTTTCGAAGTGAGATTTTCAATGAAACTATCGAGGGAGAAACATTTCGGCTTTCTTATACTGAATGTTCTAGAATGTTCTCTCTTGAAAAAGCTTTCGCTCTCTTTTTTAAAAATCACTTTCTTCTTTTTCCTATGTGTATGAGGTTCCTTTACTTGTATTCCTAGTTTTGAGTACATTTTCCACATTTTCAGCTCTTTCTCAAATATAGCAAACTGGTTGTCTACTTCTAAGATGTGATTGCTTTCACAGTTCTTATTCAAAGTCCCTATCAAAGAGGAGCTGTCTCTGTCACACTTGGAAACTGGACCAATATTCAGGTGCAGAACTCCTCTGAGGGCAACTCCTACTCCAGGTGCCCTTATCAACCTGCCCGAGCTCCTCTAGACCAGTCTGGGCATCATCTCGCTTTGCCCCCCTTCCCCACCAACATCTCGCCTTTATGTGACTTTCTCTTGTCCCCCTAAAATTTATAAAAATACATTTCACAAAATAAAATTCAAGCAACTATTTAAGATACACTGCAACAAATAAGGCTTTTAAAAAGTCTACCGGGTCGGCCGAGTGGCGCGATGGTTAAGAGCTGGCTTGGGACGCCAGAGAGCCCCGGTTCGGATCCCACATATGAGGGCCAGTGACACTGCCCTCTACAGCTAAGATGCTGAACAACAGCTCAACCTGGAGCTGGGCTGCCCTGAGTCACCAGCGATGGCGGAGGCTACAGCCCGTGCTGCAGTGGGTTGTCATGGGCTACCGTATGTAGCCAGCAGCCAGCGTGAGCGGCCAGCAGCTGCAGTGAGCGGCCATCCAGAAGCTGGCGACTGATGTGCCTCGCCCGGG
This sequence comes from Hipposideros armiger, assembly GCF_001890085.2. Taxonomy (NCBI): domain Eukaryota; kingdom Metazoa; phylum Chordata; class Mammalia; order Chiroptera; family Hipposideridae; genus Hipposideros; species Hipposideros armiger. The sequence continues at coordinate 383,883 of NW_017731495.1, read as the reverse complement.
AAGAGCGCAATGATGGTGCCAACTTGGGCCAGTGAAGCAACATCCTCCACAACTAGACTGAAGAACAAAACGACAGCAACTTGTCTGTTCCCCTTCCCCCAATTCCCCAGCACTGTTCCCATCCCCCCAATTCCCCAATAAAAATCTTTAAAAAAAAGTCTACCAAAATCCATTACTTGTTGGTGCCTAAATATTTTATTTAAGGACTAAGACAAAATGTCAAATTTCAGAAATAGCCTTGATATTGCAAACAATAAATAAACTGTTACGCATCTTTTTCTTCATCAATATTTTCACTTAGGAGAAGTTTGCCCGTTCCAGGACTGTGGGTATGAAGGCTATGATAGTTATTCTCTAATGAAGATTGCTGTTTGCTCTACAGAAAACATCAAGTGAATGACACCTGACTGGGGGGGCGGGCGGGGAGACTGGGTCTAAAATGGAACAGGAAAACTATTTTAAATTACTTCCAAGTTTAGATTTTGCTCTTTGGCTGCCGTAGGTTTAATTGTCATTGTTCAGGGTTAGCCTAGTGTCATATTCTGGTTCACACATATGTCAGACAGCATTGGACTCCACATTTTCACACATAGAAGCTCATTTAGTCATCACAGCAATCCTGTGAGGAAAAGAGTATTACCATTCCACAGCTGAGAATATGAGGGTTAGAGAGGGAAGCTAATTTGCCTGACCTAACCGTCTAAAAATGTCTGAGATGGGATTTGGACCCAGGCCTGTGAAACCCTTGCCTTTCACATCAGGTTTACCTCTGAAAGCGTTCTGCCGCAGGCATACGTGCCGTCTTCAGGTCTGCCTCCATTTAGGTAAATCCAAACTCGTTTTGTGTTAGGTTGCTCATATAGTCTGCTCTGCTTGAGTGCTACATGTTTCGTTGTAATTGGAGAATTTCTCTTGGATTGCTGTTCTTGGACTTCAGAAAGGTGTGCCTGTCAAGAAAAGCCCAGAGAGTGCCATGTTTAGAGAACTGTTTGTGTGTGTG
>NW_017731495.1:370993-382593 GCF_001890085.2 Hipposideros armiger | reverse complement strand
ACAGTGATAATAATAAGGCGCCTATTTTGGTAAAGCACTTAACTTTCATTTGTAATTTGAAGTAATGAATAGAGATGTGTGTTTGGACTCCTGCATGGCGTTTCTCCTACTGAGTAATTTCTCAGCATCTAACAAATGAGTTTTTGATTAGAATCACAACATCATTTCCTTTAACCAAGAAACGCTTAAGGGAGTGGGCAGGACTGTTGCTTCAGTCCTTACTTGCTGTCTTTTAAAATACAGCAGCCCCCCTTCTCCTCTGCCAGATCCCTGCCAGGCAGCTTTTCATCCCACTTCAAGCGTGTCCTAGTTCAATGCTTTGCATTCATTCCCTGGTCAGTGATTTATCCTTCTTAACTTGGCAAGAAGTCATATTTCTAGCAATGTCAATTTCTCTTTTCTAGTAACCTTGACTTGGGCATACATCTCAGATTTAGATGGAACGCATTTCACGATTTGAGAAACCCTATTAAATAAGCACATATCATTTTAATGAAAACTTTACAAAGCAAAAAGTTTCCCCAGGTCTCTATCCCCAATCCCCTCTCAGTAGCTGACCTTTCTCTTCTTGCCTTTTTTATGTCTGGCAACCCTGACTGATTAAGCAATTGGACTGAAACAGCTTCTTGAATTCCTCACTTTTGAATGTCTTCACTGCAATTAGTATTTTGCTCCTTGCTCTTTTTCCATATTGAGACATACCCTTAGGAGTGATGAGCAATGAAGCCATAAGGCTCAACTTGACTACACTTATGATAATTACCTTTGTACATATCCACTGGGCCTTTTTCTCGTCTTTGCTAAGGTCATAATTTCTGGTCTCCATTCAAACAAAACAGGCTTCCATATGAGCTGGCTATCTTTTAGATAGCTACTCTCCAAATGCCAACTCAATGCTTGGCATATACTTATGTGGTCATAACTGACCAGATGCTGAGAACATATTAATAGTGTAATTTAAAAATCCAATACTGTACTTTTAAAAGCTTATAATAGAGGCAGAGCCTTTAATGTCTGGAGTCCTAAAGAACATACCTCTGTATGTCTTATAAGTTCCATGAGTTTAATTTCCTCTGGAGTCTGCTTGGTCCAGCCTCTTTTCACCACCACTGGCTGCACCGGGCTTCTGCTGGGAACCATGGTGGCCGGCTGACGCGCTGCTACTCGCCGCCCTGGGGAAAGAAGTCTCTGGAAATGTTGTTTCTGAGGATGGGCTTTCCGGTTTCAAATACATTGGTTTGATTTTCTTTGCATAAATCATTCCACTCGGGAGTATAGGCTAAAATACTAAATATATCATAATAGCAAAGATGCTTAAGGTAATAGAAATCTAACAATGCCTCATCACATGAGAGCTTGAGGTTTTAAATAGCCAGGATATGCATACTCACTATACAGATGAAAAGAAAGGTAACATACTGGCTTCCACACTGGCCCCAGCCTCTCATCCACGATGTGGTTCGGCGGTAATGTAGTCAAATAGAATCCATGACCTATACAGCCCGTCAGCTCTCCCAGTCATGAAACATGTTTTGTTCTCTTCACTAATAATAAGCCTTTCCCCCACAATTAGCTTAGCAGCCTGGGGATTAAGTATTTCTAAAATACTATTAACCCAAGAGTCAGGAGGCCTTTTTCTTTTTATGTAATAATACTCCCTGAGCACGATTAGTTTCTGACACCTCTGCTGTGCCCTTTGGGCTGTTAAGAAGTTGAGCTAAGAGAAAATATTTATTGGCATACTGTATTCCAAAGAATCAAGGGCATAATTTAATAAGTGTGGTGATTTGAATGTATGTATTCTTTCAATGAGACCACTTAAAATCGTCATTAAAGAGGCTTAAAAGTCACACTTTTATAATGTGTGTGTGTGTGTGTGTGTGTAAAGATATATTCAGCACTGTCTCATAATGATCTCTAAACTTCTTAAATAAAAATAATGCTTTCTCTTGTATATTTCCTCCAGAAACCTATGTTGAGCACCAGCTATGGGCCAGGTATTGTGCTGGACGATGCAAATAAAAATGTCCAAGACCGAGTGCTGGCCTCAAAGGTGCTTTGGTGGGAAGGGAGATGTCAAGGAAATGATTAAACAATAGCTGATTGTAATTGTGCTGTTTCTGGTGAGTATAGGGTCTATCAAAGCATGTAACAGGAGTCACTGGTTTAGTCTGAGGTGTCACAGAAGGCTTCTTTGAGAAAGTAACACTTAGGTGGATATAATAATAAAAATACTAAAGTAAAGTTGAGTCCTAATCTTTTTGTCAAGGGTTTTTTTTTTTTTTTTTTTTTTAAGTACTTACCTGGCAGGGGAGACACCATGATCACCAAGGGACTCAATGTGCAGATTTTCAGACTATGGCTACAAATAAAACTCTGAAAATAATTCAGTATTTGCAGAGGATAAAAGCATTGGTGTCCTTGTTGCTCAAGTTTATAGTAATAGATCCAGTAATAAAAATAAGTGGCAGCAATGACTTTTCAGGGAAACTAGGACTCTATGTATCTAATAAGCATGAATATGCAATTTATGAATGTGGAGAAAACATAATTGAATCAATCAGCCAATGAGTTACAGTGCTTAAGTAAGGAACTTGCTTTGAAGAAGACCGCAGTGGTACCAAAAAAAATACATAACCGAAATGTATGCTAAACATAGTTTTCAGCCAACTCCATTCATAAAGTGAAGACAACATTAATTTATGACACATAAATTCTTATGGATAATATTTCAATAAATATTTAATTTATAATGCATTTTGAACACTAAAATTTTGTTCAGTTGATGAGAGTTCGGCACTAGTTTATCATTTACACTGAGAGCCAGAATTGGAATATAGGAGAGGGCAAAAACCATTAAGCATTTTTTTTTTGTCAACTTGCTTCTAATGGTCTTAAGAAAATGAATACTCTTGCACTATAATTTTCATAAGGAGACATAGTGTCATCACAAAATGTTTTGGTTTGGGGAAAGATTTTCATAACAAACTATTATTTATGTAGGTAAGAATAACAAATTGAAATGAAGCAAAACTGTATGGAATAAATGATTTATTTTCTGATTACATTTTCTACATATCCTATTATTTTACATGAGATCAGGGGAAAGTAATGATAATAGCTAACTATTGATGGGAAAGGCTAGGGAACACGAGTGCTTTGCTGTCCTTTTGGACTATAAATTTCAGACTATAAAACCTGGACAGCGCTCACTATACCTCTCCCTTCTTGGGAGGCCCATCCTGATTCAACATCGCCTGTATATATATAACAAAGGTGATAGTTTGGTCTGATCTTCAATTCCTTTAAAACTAAGTTTTATCAGTTTTTAAGGCCCCAAGTGGGAAAATGGGCTGCCTTCTCAGGAATCCCTATTCTAATATTTACTGAGTATTTATTATGTGCTAATGAGCACGGTGTAAACATTTGGTGTTTGTTTTAATAACAAAAGCCCTACAAAGTTATTATTAGTATTATCAATATTAGCAATGACCATGCTTACCAGTGAAATGTAAAATCAACTCCTACTCTGTACACAGTATATGTTCAATAAACATGTTTTGTATTTACCAATAGCTATAAAATAGGAAATAATTGATTTAGCCACTCTTCATGCCTCCTACACCTCCTCTTTTATACAGTCCTCAAGGAACTTACAAGCCAACAGGGACTGCAGCTGACTGGACTTACATTTGTTCTTATTTATCCTCATAATCCCCAAAACTAGCAAAGGCCTTCCTCAGTCAGAGTAGGTACTTTATCAGTATGTATTGAACTTACATTTAATAACGGACAGCATAATAGTGTGTCCATAGAGACAAGATTTATCTCAGCACTAAATGCTGAGAGAAACTACATCAGTGGATTTCTCCATAATGGACACCATCTGACCAAAAAGGCTGTTTTCAAAAGTGATATTGTCGATGATGCCAACTGAACTTTAAACGCCTTCTTCGCACTTAATTATAATAAGAGCTAAAGACAATATAAAAATCAGAATTCAGTAAAGGCAGCTCTGCCAGGTGCTATTTTTCAGTATGTTGCTTTCTATTGATTTAACTTGATACAGGGTTAGAGCTGAGGAAACTCACGGGAGTGAATGGTTGAAATTCCTTCCATTCATTCCTTAATTCAATTTTCTAAAAACTACTCAGTGAACAAATAATAAAGGTATATAATTTATAACAAAACACAGGAGAGACAGTCACATGTTATGTGACCAGGTAGTTCTACGCATGTGCTGAGGGTTACCAGGGGGGAAGTTCAGAGTGTGATAAACCACATTATCCATGACTTGGAACGTTAGGGAATGCTTTTAGAAAGAAATAAGTAAGCTGAAAAGTGTAGAATGGATAGGAGCAATTCAAGAGGACTGGAGAGAAAGAAGTTTGAGGCAGAGGGAAATGAATTGTGCAAAAAGCTGAGAGTATTTAAAAAAAAAAAGGTGCATGGTATGTCTACAGAACTGGAAAAAAGCCCAAATGGGTGGAATGGAGTTGGCAAGAAGACAGAGAAGCCGGCGGAGAACCAGAACAGGAACGGCCATGTTAAGGAGTTTCCACTTTGTCCTAAAGATAATGGGGATCTTTGAAAAGTTTTATGGGCCGGCCGAGTGGCGCGTTGGTTAAGAACTGGCTTGGGACGCCAGAGGGCCCCGGTTCGGATCCCACATATGAGGGCCAGTGACACTGCCCTCTACAGCTAAGATGGTGAAAAACAGCTTAACCTGGAGCTGGGCTGCCGTGAGTCGCTGGCTACAGCGTAGGCTGCAGCCCCTGCTGATGTCGGTTGCTGTGGGCTACCGTGTGCAGCCAGCAGCCACCGTGAGCGGCCGTCCAGAAGCCGGCGACTGATCTGCCTCGCCCGGGAAGAGCGCAGTGATGGTGCCAAGTTGGGCCAGTGAAGCAACGTCCTCCACAACTAAAATTAAGAACGAAAGGACAGCAACTTGTCTGTTCCCCTTCCCCCAATTCCCCACCACTGTTCCCATCCCCCAATTCCCCAATAAAAAAAAATCTTTAAAAAAAAAAAGAAAAGTTTTATGCCTGGAGTACCAGGACACCGTAGCATTTCTGCATGATCTGTCCAGCTCCAGCATGGCACCATTATGCATAGAATGGAAACTACTGTCAAGGCTGGAGGCAGTGAGACCAGTTAAAAAGCTGTTCCAGTAATCCAAGGAATAAGTGACCAGAGCTTCAACTTGGATAATGAGAGTGGGAGTTAAGACTGTTAGAATTCATTGGAGATAAACTTAATAGGTTCAGAGCAACAAGACTCACTGGTATTTGCCTGGAGAAAATGAGCGAGAGCGAGTTGCCTAGGATGACTCCCAGGCTCCTGAGATGGAACGCCTAGGTGGATGGGGGTAGTGTCCACTGTTAGAAGAAATGAAGGAGGCACTGGTGTGGGGTGATATGGTCACTTTAGTTTTGGACATATCCATGGGACAGTCAAGTGAAGATGTCTAGTAGTTACAGTAGTAGAGGTTAGACTCTTTTCACTGAGACCCAACAATTCTTCTGGTGAGAACTGGATAACAGTTCATTTCAACCCAGAGTTTTGTTCAGTGCATGAAGGACTAATCGTGTTGCTTACTGAAATAAAATTCACGGGCTTTTTTCACCAGACAGTGCACAGACTCAGGAGTTGAAATCCTGCTCTGGCAAGTACAGAGCCGGAAACGTATTCCTTCCCAGACTAAAGCCCATAATACACTGTTTCTCCCCAAAGATCCATTTGGTATCTCAAGTGCTGGGAATGGCATAAGGTCAGGAACTTAAGATTCTGTGGAAAAGAAAATGGAAGATCAATCGCCAATTGATCACTCTGTCTATGAATAACATATCTTACGCTGCCTGACAAGAGGGAGCGATTCTGAGATGCTGACAATGATCGAAGAATTTAGTACTTCCTCCCTCAGATTATTGAAAAAACATCTTCCATAGCAATACCCGAGGAATGACAGCAGGTTTTGTTTAAGGATGAATTCCAAAGTGCATAAAATATTAGTTCAGGATTTTTTTTTCAAACCAGTAGGGTGTTTATATGACCCAGGAAACGTCCTCATTTTTAAATGTATATATAAATCATGTGATAGTCATTTCAATATAAAATGTAAAATATAAAGTATATTATTAGGTTTTAGACCTGCTCAAGTGACTTTTGTAACTATACATATAGTACTCAGTTAAACATCTGGTACCTCATGGTAGAAAAAAACTGACCGCAAATTGAAGTTACACTTAGAATTAAACATGGTGATACGTGATTTACTTCATACTGACCTTTTAACTGTCTCATTTTGTGTTTCATGGTGTCTAAATCAGCCAAAATTTTGTCTTTTTGTAGCCAGTTCTGTTTTTCTAATTTTTCTGCTTTCTGCAGAGCTAGAATAATAAAAAACATGATATTTTATCATGCATTCTTTTATCAACAGTAATTTATCATGCAAGCCAATAATTTACAAAGAACTTTCTGCTCCAAGAAATAGATTCAATTAGAAACAAGTAATTAAAAGGTAAGGGTCATTAAAAGAAACCTCATTTGAAAGATGACAGGGCTTAAGGCATTTCTTTATGGAATGCAGGGGGGGGAAAAAGAAGAACAGTGCTGTTTTATTATATAGATTTACCATATGCAATAGCCATATTTCATTTTCCACTTCCACAAACTATTTGGAGGTGATGAAAGCCTGGCTTGGAACCACTCATTTTTTAAACATCCACCTACTGCCTAAAGGGTGCAATTCTTAAAAATGAAAATGTGCAGACAGGTCGTCTTCAGTGTGAATTAAACTCATTTGTTATTTTCTAATGTACACCATTATTCTCAGTCTTTATAGACCAAGGATCTCTTTATCAACTAAATTAGACATTTTCCCATGCAGAATAATCCATTCCAGTAAGAAAAAACAGGCAAGTGTGCAAATATAGGCGTACAGCTATCTTTGTGCACATGTTAATGAATGGACCTCCTGTTCTTTGCATAAATGTGATGTTATTATGCTGACATTATGCATATTTAATTCATTTTCTTATACATGTATTTGTCTCTCTTTTCATACACTTGCTTGAAAGAAACCAAGAACAAAAACTTACCATTTGGAGGTAAAAATGGTTCACCACAAGATACCCAGATGGCAATAGGATTTCTGTGAATGAGGGTGAGCAAAGACTTATCTATACCATCCAAACTATTGGATGTAACAGACTTGGGAAATAATTTGTTTTTCACTTTCATTCTTGGGTTTTCTGGGAAACAAAGAACACATTCACCATCATTCAATGAAAAATGAATACATTTGCTTATTGAATTCATTTGTTATTCAAAATATTTCATTTTCATTACTGACTTGATTTTAACAGACAATACCAAAAGCCAATATGAATACATAAATTTGGTTATTAACTTCATAGCTACCAAAACAGCTTGTGAATATATATTTTAATTTCTTTCTTACATTTCATCTAGTTCTGAAAGAAATTTGAAGTGGCTTGCCACAATATCTACTATGAAACGTGATAATATAAAGAGATTAAAAAACCAAGGTATGTGGAAAAGGGGTATAGGAATAGACTAAGGCCAGAGATGAAAATGCTTCAGTGCCCTCATCTTTTAAATGAATAATAGTATCTACCTCATTCTCCTATTGAGAAGATTAAAAGAAAAAAGAAAGTGCTTAGAATAAATAGCATTTGGTCTATTTAATTGGGCATGCATTTAAAAAATGCTATATAATACTTTTATTATTAAACGGACATGAATACCACACTGTTTTTGTTGCTACAGATAAAGCACAATTTGGGCTCTGAGCATCCCAGTAGTCAAAGCAAAGAGGAAAACACAATTTCATATTCACATGGCCAACATAGAGAGATAAGTTCCTCAGAAGATACAGGTCCTGAGATCTGAGAGAAACTTTTTTCAGGGTCTTTATAAAGGAGGTATTTGTGATATAGTAAACAGTTTCCTACAATAGAAATTAACGTGGATTGAAAACTTACTATGTGCTGGGCATTTTACTAAGACATCTACATACATTATCTTATATAATGCTCAAAATGATACTCTGAGGCAGGTCCGTGCCTATTTTACAGAAAAGGTTACTGAGATTTAATCACATAGATAGGTGGGGGCAGAGACAGGATTAGAATCCAGGCCACCTGCCTCCAGAACCACTGCCTCCATAGTAAGCATGATGCTGAGTTTCTCACAGATCCTTAATTCTCCAACGCAAACTGAAGGCATAACGCCAAGTCACAATTCAGTAAAGCGGGTAGCTGCTGATGGACCTGCCTGATTCAAGGGTAACCTTTAGAATATAGAGGAGAAGGGATGGCTGTTTTTGTAGTCTTGAATGAACAACCAGGTTTTAAATAAGAATTTGAAAGAAGAGTGTTTGAGATTGTAACCTGGAAAGCCAGAACGTGGAAATCAAATATTCTGTATGCCAAATAAAGGCAAAACTACATACTTTAGTGATCAGCTAAGCATTAGATGTTTACATAATTGGCTTTTTAAAATTCAATAGAAGACAAAACAACATCATTGTGAAATAATAGAAAATATGCAGTATATTGGTCTCTGCCCCTGGTTCCTGGCATGAACTCCTAAAGCCCTTATAATTTCTTAATTGATAAAAGCACTAGGAGCATCTTTTGTTCTAATATTGGTCATTGACCCTGGTTCCTGACACAGAGTTCCTAAATCCTTTGGAATTTCCTCAGTGATAGCAGTGTCTTTTGTTCTTAGATGACACTTATGGGCTCCTGGATGGAGCTGGTCACCAGGAAGACCAAGCCATGGCTAGAAGCCTGAAAGTTTCAACCCTACACCTCATTCTTCAGAGAGAGGAAAGGGGCTGGAAATTGTACTAATGATTGATCATGCCTGTGTGATGAAGTCTGCAAAAGAAGCCATAAAGTACAGGGTTCAAAGAGCTTCTGGGCCAGTGAACAGGTTGAGGTTCTGGGGAGAGTGGAGGGCTTGGAGAGAGCACGAAAGCTCTGTACCCCTTCCCACATACCTGGCCCTATGCATCTTCTCCATAGGAATGTTCATCTGTAGTCTTTATCATATCCTTTTTGTTTGTTTGTTTGTGTGGGGTTTTGTTGTTTTTTTTTGGGGGGGGGTTGTTAGCTGAGCCATCCTGCCACCTGTTGGCAGCTCAGCAGCAACTCAGCTCGGGTCCACATGGGAAATGAACTGGTGACCCTGTTGCTCACAGCTCACTCTCTTGAGCAAGCTCTTAACCAACTGAGCCACTCGGCCGGCCCTTTATCAAACCCTTTTATCATAAGACGGTAACCAGTAAGTAAACTGTTTTTCTTAGTTCTCTGAGTTTCTCTAGGAAATTAATCAAACCCAAGGAGGGAACTTCCAGTTTATAGCCAATTGGTCAGAAGCACAGGTAACAATGTGCACTTGAGATTGGCATCTGAGGTGAGTGACGGGTGGGGGCAGTCTTGGAGACTGAGTCCTTAGACTATGGAATATGATGCTATCTCCAGGTAGTGGCAGAATTTAGCTAAATTGTAGGTCACCCAGCTGTTGTCACAGAATTGCTTGATGTGGGGAGAAAAAAACCCATGCATCTGGTGTCAGAAGTGTTGTGTGATAGCAGTGCGAGGATACAGGAGAAAAACATAGGAAAAAGAGTGGGTTTTTCCTACTCAATCCTACATACAATAATGATAGCTAATATTTATGGAATGTTTGGTAAACATCAACCAAGCACTCTTCTAAGTGACATATAACATATATTTATATTTAAATATACATATTTTCAAATTTACATATACTCTTATGAATAAGCCACATTTATGAGGACTAAATGAGTATATATTCATGTGAAGATTCATTTGCTCTTCATAAAATCCCATGAGATAAATGACTATTAATGTCTTAACTTCGCAAATGAAGAAATTGAGGTAAAACGAGGTTAAGCAATTTGTCCAAGATCACTCAGCTAGCAAGCGACAGCTAGAATTTGAACCCTGGTGTTCTGGCTCCTCTCAGCTCCTTAACCTGTGAACCATGCCTACCAATACAACAGTGGAAACCTGAGATGACGCTTCTGAAACGCTGCTAGCAAGACTGTGATTTGGCAAACTGTTGTGAGGACACAGCCACTGACCTCAAATTGTACGTAGTCTAATGAGATACACCAAGATGTAAACAGATAATTACAATGCAATGTGATAGGAGCTACAATAGAAGTGCATTTGCTGGCGCTTCTGGGAGTTTACTGGAGCAATGGAGATGGGCGGGGCAAGCAAGGGGAGTTGTGGGGCCGCAGGTATAGGGAGGACACCTTCTCTTCTAATAGCAGGAAGAGACTTGCACTGATTCAGCCCCTCCTTCTTAAATGGTCTCCAGTTGGTTTGGGTTCTGAATTTAAGAACAAAAGCTGCTCAAGTTGCATAAAGTAGCTAAGCTGTCAAATGTATTTTATAAATTACAGCCAATTTATTTCATCTTTCGGTGCTGAAACTAATTTTACATTATTTTTTATTTTACCTTATTATTCTGCAAGGTAAAAACAACATGAGAATTTCATATGAGAATCGCTCCCTGTGATTTTGTAATTCCAGAAGGGGTGACTGGATGAGTCACATTTAACTTTTTTTATGACCAAACTTAAGTAGAATCAGCTGTCTTATAAAATGTCACCAACCTTCCATACTTTTAACAGTGGTGTCTTTTGTTCCCACAGGGATTGCCTCTTGCTTTTGTTCCTCAGAGTCTCTCTGGATAAAAGATTCATCTAGAGCCCATAAAACCAAGTCATGCAAGGAAACGATTGTGGTTCCATCTTTGGTGTATACTTTCGAGGCTCCTCTGGCAAGACCAAGGTGTTTTGTGCATTCCGTGAGAAGCTAGATAACGCAGAGGGTACGGAACTGAGAGGAAATAGTGATACAACTGGGAATAATCATGAAGAGCTTGTTCTTTTAGAAATCTGAGAAAATCTTCCAATGTGAGAAAACAGAAAGCTGAATAACTACTAATTTGATCATTGATTAGAGACAATTTTTGCTATTAGATTGTCCTACCTAATTTCACAACATGAGTCCAATCCAGCTGTGAAAAGTCTTAGCTCCAAACATTTAAAACAGCAGCTAATGTATGTTAATACACTTTATCATTAGAGTACTTCCTAAGAAAGATTCAACCTAGAAAACCCACTTTCAATTTTGTTACTTTATAAGATACAAAATTGTTATAATACACTCATATCTCATTTTACTGTACTTCGTTTTATTGCGCTTCACAGATGTTGCTTTTTTTTTGTTTTTTACAAATTGAAGGCAAGGCCCTCCACCAGCAAAAAGATTACAACTCGCTTTATTGCAATATTCTCTTTATTGTGGTGGTCTGGAACCAAACCCACAATATCTCCGAGGTATGCCTATACTTCATATTGATAAACTGCTTTAAAATAAATGAGTTAGTTGGGCCGGCCAAGTGGTGCATTGGTTAAGAGCTGGCTTGGGACACCAGTGGGCCCCGGTTCGGATCCCACATATGAGGGCCAGTGACACTGCCCTCCACAGCTAAGATGCTGAACAACAGCTCAACCTGGAGCTGGGCTGCTA
>NW_017731495.1:274505-370902 GCF_001890085.2 Hipposideros armiger | reverse complement strand
AGCAGCCGCAGTGAGTGGCCCGTCCAGAAAGCCGGCGACTGATCTGCCTCACCCGGGAAGAGTGCAATGATGGTGCCAACTTGGGCCAGTGAAGCAACGTCCTCCCCAACTAGACTGAAGAACAAAAGGACAGCAACTTGTCTGTTCCCCTTCCCCCGATTCCCCAGCGCTGTTCCCATCCCCCAATTGCCCAATAAAAATCTTTAAAAAAAAATAAAATAAAAAAACAATAAATAAATGAGTTAGTTGACTTTCAAGCCAAGGAATGACCATATTATTACTTCCATTTTTCATATGGGAAAATAAGCTGAAATGTTAATAATTTTACCCAAGACCACAAAAGCCAGATGTGGATCCCAGGGTGAATCTTGATCTTGCCAACTTTTGTACTTTGCTTAGTCCATTGAACAACAATATCTTAACAACAACAACAACACATATATTTGTATTCAGCCAAAGAAGTGAGTGAATAAGTATGTGTGTATGTGCATATTTCCAACAAATTCTCAGGGTAATTTTATATCATATTTAACATTACTTGTAAGTTATGTTGTTAAAAGTATTGGCCAGCATGTATAGACAAGATAATCCCTAAACGATAGGAGGACAAAGCTGAGTTCAGGCCTCTGGGGCTCTTCCATTCCTGTGAATATGAGGAACAGACTCTAAACCACACATTCCCTCCTAGCAAAACCCTGCCTTCTCCAGTTTGAAAACCAAATAAAACATCCTATCAACAAATCAGTGACCATATTCTCCCATGATCAGTGAGTTAGCATCTCCTAGAATATTCAGACGACCCACATTTGAAGTTGGAATTGGAAGAAAGGCAAAAAACACATTCTGTCTATCACAGGAATGAAGAAAACCCGGTAGCTTTGTTTCCCCCATTTTTATGTATCTTTGCTCTGGAGCCAATCTAAAAATCATATTCTGGTTTCTCATTCCTGAGACCACATCCACAGAAATATAGTCAAAAAGAACATCTTTAAGAAAACAAGAGGTCTTGATCTTATCAGCTTAAATTGGTGAAACTGACCAGGGACATTTATCACTCAATCCCACCGCTTTTTTCCTGTCAGAAGAATCACCATTATCATTACCTCTGAGAATGCAAGAAGCATTTAAGTGATAGCCACTTACCATGGGGAACGTTTCAGCCACAATTAACTTCCCATTTTGATATCCGTCTCCATTTTTGTACGCAATTATTTTCACGGCCTTCTGGTGCGTAGCTGCCATCCTACTACGAGATACAACGTGCGTGCAGGCCTTCATCCGTAAAGATAATAGACGTTCTTCATAATAACTTAGCGTTCTCTGGGCCTCATAAGAAGACAAATCAGTCTGATTTAAAAAATAATAATAATAATCATAGGTCTACTCAAGCTTTTTTTCAGTTTTGTTATTTTGGTATACTTCAGTCTCTTCATATAATACATAGATGTACATGTATGGCATCTAAATTTTGAAATGCTCACTTTACATGCTATAGGTATTGGATTCTGTAGCGGGAAAGACACTGGGTCAGAACTCAGTTGTCTTCGCAGCCTGTCACTGAGACTCGAGGTGACTAGGGGTCTCTGGCAGTTTCTGGCCTTCTCCTGGGACAGGGGATGGGGATGGATGCCAGGGCCAGGGAGAGCCGGGGGTTGATGCAAAGGGACATTAGCACTACATACAACCTCTTCATCTCTAACTTTAGGATGAAGCCATCCTGTGGTGAAAGCTATAGACGAGAGAGGAGGGGAAGCAGTGAAGTCTTCACCATAAGGCCATCAGGAAGGTGAACACCCACCCTTCCCCTTCCCCTTCCCCTTCCCCGTCCTCCTCGGGATGCTGCCCTGCGGGAAAAGTGCTGCGATGCTGGAACACTGGGAATTCTTTCCAACCATCTCACCTCCTCCTTTACACTGCCCCACTATCACCAAGGCAAAGCCAAACGCCTCAGACTTCCCCAGACGACAGACTGCCTTTTTCCTTCAGTTATTATTTCTGTTGATGTTGATTGTCACTGTTACTATCCCAGCCCACCCCTCCCCTGCAATGAGTATCGGGTTTAGGGGAGCGAGATTGATGGGGAATGGGGTGGGCAAGCCCCGACGAGCATTGCAGGCATCTTGGAACATATCAGAAGGCTGCCCACCTCTCAGGAATCTCTCCTTTTTATACAGGCGTTTCAGGCCCCCTTAGCTCATCTCATGTCTAAACTTGAAGGAAAGGACATTTTAAATGGTGCCATTTTAAATCGAGATCACAGGAAGGTGGCAGAGATGTTTTTTCTCCATAAGCTATAAATAATATTAGACATGGATGTGTGAATTCAGGCACCCAACCTGAAAAGTCATTGAAAACAACATGTCAAATTCTCCATGAAATGTCTCATACTAGAAAAAAAGGAGTTTACCCTGTGGATTTAAACAACAAAAGCTGCTCTACAAAGTAAAGATTTGCAGTTACTTCCTCATCTAAAAGCAACAGAGAGAGCAGTGGAAGGTGTCCGTGGATGATTAAAGCTGCAGAAGTGCCCAATTAACTTCAAAGAGTATACTGAGCTATTAATAGACAATGTATTTTAAATTACAGCAGGGAAAAGGAAATCAATGCAGGTGGAATGGTAAAGGTGCATCAGAGGAAGATGAACTGGATGAGCGGAGACGAGCTTGAGTGCAAGGCAGACAATGAATGCATCAGAGCTTCCCAGTGAGGCCATATAGGTATTAGCAGAGGGAGGTCAGGTCCTTACATACCTTGGCCACACTGATGACCTTGAAAGGCCCTCGTGAGAAGGGCTTCTGGGTCTTGGAGCCAGAGGCACAGAGGAATGGCAGCCCTGGAAGCAACTGTTTCAGTCCCTTCTCTGCTCTCATGGATCGTCCACATGCCAAGCACAGCATCGTTTTTTTCTTTCCAGCGGGTGAGAGGTAATAGTAACCCTAAATAGAAGGACAAAGATGCTTTTATAGGCCCATCTAAATTATGATAGCATTTTTACAGAACACTTTACAGTACAAATAAAATACTTACACAATCCCTGAATGCTAAATTTGAAATCTCAAATTGAATGTACTATTTTGCTCCCTAATAATTTTTTTTTTTCAAAAACAAAAAAAAACAATGTTTGCAAACTCCATTATTGAAAAAGCATAGAAATAAT
Source organism: Hipposideros armiger (assembly GCF_001890085.2). Taxonomy (NCBI): domain Eukaryota; kingdom Metazoa; phylum Chordata; class Mammalia; order Chiroptera; family Hipposideridae; genus Hipposideros; species Hipposideros armiger. The sequence continues at coordinate 367,745 of NW_017731495.1, read as the reverse complement.
GACAATTCAACATCAATGTGTACAACTCTTTTCCAGGATCAGGGTTTTTTTTAGCAATGGCTAATTCCACATTCAGGGCAAGAAATACATAAAATAAGCAAGGGATGTCATGTGATGCACAGAAAGAAAAAAGCCATCCAAGAGTAAAGAAATCATGTCAAATAGACACAGGAGCCAACATCAAGGGCCCCTCCCACTGGCCCAAAGTGGGATAATTTGGGAGCAGAAGAAAAGAATGCTAACAGAGAAACACTCTGAATATGTTTAAATATGCAAAGTCCCATGAGTTCACAGAGATGCTAAAAATATAAATAAAATAAACAACAACAAAAACCTAACAAACAATAAAACCACAATTTATTGGAGTCCACTGGAAGTCAACTAGCACTAAAACATAACTCTGAAGCTTGGCTATTAAAAAGTGTGACAGATTATTTGCAAAAATGGCTAAAATAAAACTATCCCATCCTTTTTCCATGCCCTTTTGAAATATGACGTTGCTGCTGCTCCAATGAAGAAACAGAGTTTCTTTCTCATTTTCACCTCTCCTTGAATCTGGGTAAGGCCGTATGACTTGCGTGGGCCAATGTAGCATTAGCAAATGTGATGCAAGCAGATGCATAAGAAGGGCTTGCACATCGGTGCTTGTATCTTTTGGCTGCAATTGGAACCCTGAGACCACAATCCAAACACACTTTGGCTAGCCTACTTGAGAAGCCTTGAGGAGAACCAAAGCCCTCAGCTACCAGCCTGGCAAGTACCAGACATGTGAGGGAGGCCATCTTTGATCATCCAGTCCCCATGGAACCACCAAACTACTGAAGGACCACCAGACGACTACACTCACATTAGTGATCTGGGCAAGGCCAGCAGAACTGCCCAGTGGAGCCCAGCCCAAAACTCCTGACCCTCAGAGTAAAAAATCCTTGTTGGGTTAAGCCACTATTTTTAGGTGGTTGGTTATACAACAGTAGATAAGTGAGATAGAACAAATTAAGCATTTATCCTACCATCCCTTATAAACCATATTTTTGTCAAGTACCTAATTGAAGTGGTGAAGTTCCTTCCATGAAAAATTCATCTAATACGTTTACACAAAATAAACCCTTTTGAAATTCTTAACAAAGTAATTGATTTAGGCAAAGGTCACCAAAGGGTGGCCCTAGAGGAAATGCCCCTGGGAAATTTTTTTTAATGAGAGGTTAAGTTGTACTCATATGAACCCACTGATAACTGTTATCACTAAAAATGGAAAATCCAGACATTGGATGTCTGCCTAAGTAATATATATGAAATATGCAGTAAAACTTACAAAGATTCTTGTCAAAAAAAGTTGAACATAAATCTAATGATAACTCTAGTGCTAAATTTCTTTCATGGGAATTATAGGAGTTAGGGAAAAAAGTGAAAGGATGCCACAGAGAGCAAACAGATAAATCCAAAGAGAGGCATTCTAGAGGACAAAGGAACCAGATTCTGCAACCGAATGTCACATAGGAACCTTGTTTGAATCCTGACTCAAACCAACCAACCATAAAAAGATTTTTTAAAGAGAACCTGGGAAATATGGTTAAGACCAGCATATTTGAAGAATTATCATTAATTTTGTTAGGTGTGACAATGGCATAATGATTATGTAAGAAAACGTTCAAATTTTTTAGAGGTGCAAGCTTAAATTTGAGGTTCAATTGATATCATGTCTGGGGGTTTGTTAATGTTGCAAACCCTTGAAAATAGTTAAATTTTAATGATAGGTATATGATAATTCATTGTACTAGTCTACTTTTGAATGTGTCTGAAAATTTCCATAATAAAATTTTAAAGTACTTTCATATAGGCTACCTGATTTGCTTTGTTCCTCACAAGGCTAAAAATTAAGTACAGTCAGAGCTAATATCATCATTCTTGATTAACATATGAGAAAACAAATGATCAGAGAGGCAAGTTTTTATCCAAGGAGACCCAAGTAGTACACAGCAGAGCTGAAATATAAAACTGTGCCTTCTGATTCCCAGCTCTTGGCTTCTTTGCTTTTGCCATATAGCTCCAACTACTCCTTTAAGTACATACAGCTACCTCAATTCAAAACCAACATTTAGATTCTAGATGATACTTTCGAAAATGTAATTCTTAACTTCCACCATGGATTTCTCTATCTGCACATCGAATTTCCATTTCTCTACAAATTACTGGAATGCAGAAAATTAAATATCCCCTCTCAGATGAATATTACATATGGAATCATTTATATAGAAAAGTGTGGGCTTCATGATGAATTGGTGCCAATGCATTTATTAGCTGGGATATTTCTGTGAAGTGAGACTTCTCACCAAACATTTTGTTATCCTGACATACAGTTCATAAAGGAAGAATAAAATAAATGCTTGATTCTTTATTTCCCACTTTTCAAAGTAATGAATTGGTTCCATCGCATCATTTACTCATCACCAATGAGTTGTTTTTGCTACTGTTTAATATCAGTATGAACATAGGGATTTAAACATACCTAATGTATGTCAATATACTATACTCCTTAGTCATACTGATGCTTCAATTGCTTCATATTTGGACAGTGGGAGGCTTCTAAAGTTGACTGGATTCCATTTAAGTTAACCTTACTAGTCTGACAGCATATTTGCTAACAGGCATCAGTTCACAGGCAAAGGAGGAAAAGGCGTGGGAATGATAGCACAGTCAAAACCTGAGAGATGAAAAATGGAATGGTACATTCGGACATCTTTTATTCAGGAGAGCTAGAGAACGGCGAGTGAAGAAACAGCAGTGGTTTAGAGGCATCTGAGGAGTGGAGTAAAGAAGGTCTTGGAGGGTCTTGTAGTGTGCATGATGAGATTTCAGTTTTCCATACATCAGTGGTCATCTACAACGCCAAGGTGGCTTGCCCCACCGACCCACAATATCTCGGGTATTTGTAACGTATAGTGCAAGTAATTCCTTACTAATAAAAATGAAAGGACCCAACCTGAGAAATGATTTTCTTTACAAATTACAGTACATGTATGCATAGGCCTATCATTGGTATGATGTAATAGAGTGAAAAGCCACACTCATTTCCATTTTAGTATGCTTTCTGGAGTGGAGTGACACCTAGTGTGGCAGGCACACCTGTGGGAGGGTAGTGTGTGTGATTAGCCCCCTTCACGCATCTCCTGGTGAACGGATGCTGATCGAGAGACGGTGCTGGTGATGGGGAGCCAGCAAAACAACTTAAGCAGACGGCAATATCAATATTCTTTCATGCTTTCCTAACCAGAATCCCAGAGTCCATGTGATCTCATTCACACATCAGAGCTCATTTGTGTGAACATAGGTTTTCCAGAGAAATCATGTCTTCCTTTATTAAATTATCCCCATTTTCCCCTATTTTTCTTTTATCCTCAGTAGGAAGGAACCACTTACTGGCTGATCAATGTTTTCTTCTTTAACCACAGAGGATGTACAAATACCAGCATAATTTGCTGCTGTGATTTCCTTATCCAGTGCAGTGCTATGGAAGGCCATAAAAGCTTTCACATTTTCAATGTAATTCCACTTTTGATTGGAAGCCCCATTGTTATATGCTTTACATGTCTGAAAAAGAGACAAAATATGGAGTCAAATGGGAGAGTTTATGATTTGGTTATGGCAGTAAGAGTTTTCATTGCATAAATTCAGAAACTACAGATAACTACTCATAATTCTACTATATTCTTATATATAATTCTACTATATCAATAATTACTACTGATATTTGATGATTATATATATAATATTCTTATATTTATAAATATGCATTCTTTGATTTACAAAAATAGAATTACAAAACACATACAATTTGGTAAATGCATTTTTTAAACAATATTCCATAACTCTTTATTATTTGATCTTAGGGATATTTTATTGTACCAATCCCCAATAGTTAAATATGTAGATTCTCAAGTTTCCCTTATTATAAGCAAAAGAGCAATGAACAATTATGAAGATAAATCTTTGTGTAAATCCATAACTTCTTTAGAACAAATACCTCAAGACATATAAGGCTTTATTACATCAAAATGCTTTCTAGAAAGGTTATTGTAGTTTACACTTCCACCAATAGTATATGAAATGGCCTGTTTTCCTCACATTCTTACCAAAACATCAATTTAATAAATGAAAAATAGTATGTGGCTGATATTTTAATTTACATTTCACTGATGATCAAGGAGTTTTATATTTTTTAACATGAGTACAGTCAGCTTTATTTGTAATAGAAACAGCATATTTATTCTAAATATAAGACCTGGCTCAAGCATGAATAAAGAAATGAGTAGCTTCAATTCAAGCGAATTTAAACCAGTAGATTAGTTCCAACTAAGCATATCATGACACCTCAAGGAACTTTATAATGAATAACACTTACTTTACTAAGGAGAGATTGATAGTAAGGAGGAAAATAAATGCGTCTTAAGAACTGATTAATAGGTCAGACAATAGAGCATCCCTCGGAGGTATGAAAACAAAGACCATATTTCAAGGAACGGGGAGGGGGGCATAGGAACATTAACCTAACATGCCTCATTTTTATTAATTTACATGAACTTTAATATTTTCTCACAAACTGATTGCTTCAAGAAATAAAAATGAAAGACCAGGAAAGAAAAAAAAATCTTGAAAGGTAATACAAATTACCTTGGGATCAAACTCATTTCTTATAAAATGGGAACCTCCAGGGAAAACATCCATATCTATAATTTTATGAAACTGAGCACAGTACTAAATTTGCATCAGCATGAGGTTTTATCTCACTGCCAAAGAGGCACCTGACAGGAAAGAATGTGATGTTATCTACTTAAGAATAAATTTTAGTCCATATTTGTGTTTCCTAGAATAAATTTGTAGTCCATATTTATCATCAGGATAGAAGACTTAATTAAGCTTCGATATTTGTCCAGATTGCTATGTCCTGATTTTGGATTTAGGACCCGCAAAACAAGTTGCCTACTTGCTGTTAAAAACATGGAATAAAACCAATGTTATTTAGAGACAATATATTCTGTTTAACAAAAAGATGGTAAATGCTGCAAAGGATACAGAGAGTAAACGCAGAGTCGGGACATTCCTGAACTCTCTCTCCTCCTCACAAGGAGAAACACATATTCATCGAGGAGAGTCTTTGGTTTTAAGTAAATGAGGGTGACAGACAAACATGAAAAAAAGAACTCCCTAGGTCTATGTCCAAAGCCCAAATGAAGTCAGAATTCTCTGGCATCTCCAAAAAGTGTTTGGCTTCTATAAGTTTTTACAAACGTTATGTTAAGTGTATTTCAAGTGAGTCCCTTAGAATTAACATAGACAAGTTCACATCCTCCAGGAAGACCCCTCTGACCATGTTCTTTCCCTCCAGTTGCCAGGCAAGAGGGGACTTGCATATGTTTCTCATCACTGAACTTACAACATGTGCATCGAACAGCCATTTCTCTGACCACGCCCACCACTGAGACTGAGCTACATGAATGCCATGGGGACAATTGTTCATGCTTGCCGTTGGATTTGATTTAAGTAACTAGCATTGCTCCTGACATGCAGCAAGCCCATAATTACCATCTGTTGGATTCAACTAAATTAAGAGCCGCATGAACATGCTCAACTTGAAATCCAAGCAGACTATTGTAAATATTTTAGCAATGGCATTCAAGATAGAATCCTGTGACAGGCATTTTCATTGCCCACAATGAGGAGGTATGGAACATTACTTAAATTTAACTAAATAAAAGGCCACGATTACTCTTTAGCCTATTTATATCTTACCTGAACAATGACTGGATAGCCACAGTTCTCGCCTTGGTCATTTCTCACCTTGGTCATGGACACCGCCAGCACAAGGTCTGGGTTGCTCACCAGGTGAAAGGTCCTTGGGAAACAGGATTAGGCAGATTACAGAGTAGCATGAGTAGCTTAGAGCCCCCTTTGTACCACGTATCAGTGCGGTGCCTCTTAGCTCCATACATGCCCTGTGATAACTGGTGTGACTAGATGTACAAATGGATGCTATTTCTACAGTAAGCACAATGTTAAGCTTTCTCTACAGAGAGTGCTGGAAGAACACTGCAGGAGGCTCTCCCGCTCTCTCTGGCTTTGCATGGGGTCAGTGGTGGACAGTGGGGTATCAGTGATGCTCTGTCCCAACCAGGTACCCAGGATGCATTGTCCCTCAGCACCCTCACTGCCCTGACTTGGCCTGTTGATCATCTGTAGCCTTTCCAACATGCATACCACATGCTCCAGGCCTTCTGCCACAACAACACCTTCATTCCCTTATGCCCATGTGTCCAGCAACCAGCTGCACCCCCATATATGTTCCAGGGGGCTGCTTCTTGTTTGCCCAGCAACCACAAACCAGGTCTGGCCAGGCACATCAGCAAACTTCTCTGCCATCCAGTGGGCTGCAGCCATACCTTTTCCAGGGAGCTCTGAACTCCAGCCCTGGGGAGGGGCCCAATTCCAAGTCTGTCCTTCCTTGCCTACTCTCCCTCAGCCCTGGAGTACCATACAGAATTTACTCGTTCTTTAAAAATATCTGGTCATTACTCTTTTGTCATCATGTAATAATTCTTTATGTTAAACTTCCCCTGTTTAAATCACTGGATGGTTTCTGTCACCAGATTGTTCCCAGACTGAGACACTCTCCTCACCAGTGTGGCAGTGTGATTAAGAACATGGATTCTGGAGCCACGATGCCTAAGTTTGAGTCCTGGGTCCACCTTTCAGTAGCTCCATGGCTTTGCTTAACAACTCTGTGCCTCAGTATCCCCATCTGTAGAATGGGATAATGGTGCACACAGGACTATTAATTCAATTAATGTATATAAAATGCATTGATTATTGTCTGGTACATAAAACTTAGTATTAGCTACTATTATTAATGGTTGGGATTTTTTAATAGCTTTCCCTTAAATTTTTTTTAAGGAGTTTTCCCTAAAAGTCCAAGATATATGGTGAATTTTTTTTTAAAGCTGAGCCATCCTGCCACCTGTTGGCAGCTCAGCAGCTGCTCAGCTCAGGCCAGGAATCGAACCGCTGTTGCTCAGAGCTCAAACTCTTGAGCAAGTGAATATTTTTAAGTGATCTTATAATGGAGCTAACATAAAGCCTCCTTGACTGAAAAAAATCAAAATTATTGAGCTAAAACCCTCAAATTCTTGTCCTTGCATCACTCAAAAGCGAACATAAACCAAGCATTCAAGGCTCTTGTCTGTATAGAAAAAGCCAGTTCTTTACATCGGGCAGCATAGTTACATTACAGACCAGTAGTGGTCTTCCTGCTGTGGAAAATACAAGTCCTCCAGAATATAAAACTTAATGAAGTGGGGTTGGAGAGAAGAGGAGGAGGAGGGAGGGGATCTGTCATAAAAGTAACACATTTTTCCTTTCAAGACTTAAAAAAAGCTCATTTAAATCCCTGAACATAAAACAATATATCCTCATTGTAAAGAATTCGCAAAGTATTGGGGAATACAGTCAAATTATAACAGAATTTTAAACATCACTCTGAGTTCTACGAGATAATCTCTCTTACAGTGTATTTCTTCCTTCTATGGTTAGCTAACGAAGTATCATTTTAAATCCAAAATGGGTATTGAATTTTATCAAAGGCCTTTGTAGCATTTATGAAGACTGTGCACTGCGCAATATTCTGTACTGTTCATCTCTGCAGCCTCAGCATGTCGCACAGTTTGCACCTAGCATTCTTATTGCCACTCAATAGTTTTCAAATGAATGAATAAGTGTATATTTCTGCCAAGACCTACTGAGATGCCAAGATTATTTACCTAGCTGTCTCTACATTTTTGCTGACTGGAATGGATGTAGCAAGGTCTCCCATGCTTCAGGGCCATGCTCAGCCATTATAGCATTGGGTTTTCTTTTCCTTTTTAAACAGTGCATTCAATTGGCACTCACCCATAGCAGGAGTGCCTGCATCCTGCAGGAAGCCTGAGCTTATAGACTTCTATATAAAACCCCCTGTGTGCCAAACAGCAGTGAGAAATCACTCCATGTCCCACCAATATGCAGCACGATACCACTGCGTCCTCCGTTAACACATGCTATGAGCACATACAAGTCGCTTAATCTCCTTGAGCCTCAGTTTACTTAGTTTTGGAATCAAGCGACCAAGACTAAAAGACTTTTAAGATCTCTTTCAGCTCCAAATTCCATAATGCTGTATTTCCCCCTCTTTAATTTTGAATCCTGTTGAGGGAATTTTTCATCCCTGGGGGTTTCCTCATATATTTTCACATTTCCCTTTAGAGACCAAATGATTCAGATTGTGCCAGAATTGAAAACTGGAGAAGATGCCAGATTATCTCAAAAGTTGATCTGGGACAGTCTTCTATAGCCCTAGAAACCAATGAGTGTATCTTTGGCAATTTCCTGCTACCTTTTAGTGCCCCCTCATTCTTTTCTTATATTCCCAGCCTAGAAAACATGCTATCGCAGCAAAGCCTGGACGAAAGGACTAATGTTGGAAAATTCTCGGCACAGTGATAGCCACTTAGTACCTCCCATTATGTCAGCAGTGAGTACTCTGTCTGCACTCTATTAATACAAATTCAGAATGGGCAGTTGCCTTTCTAAGTGCAAACTGACTGCATGGGCAAAATATGGAGGATCAAAAGACTGGTTCACATAAATGAAATTTTCTACAGGTTTCTGCAACACAGTGCAACCAAGTGCCAGGCCTCACCCGCTTATCAGACCAAATAGGTTGAATATCTAATTACATGAAAGAAAACAAAGCAAAATGCCAAGGGAAAATGTGGAAGAAAGCTCAGAATTACTGTCACTATGCAGACACACCTCTGCGATAGGACATATATCCCTCGGAACCATGCTTGTACCTAATCATTAAGACTTCTGCAAGCATCTGCTAGAGTCCCTAGATGGTGACACATGTGCTCATGAGAAAATCCTGTCCCTCGGCCACTCCCCCTCACTGCTCCACCTCTTCTCTCTCGACTAAAGTTTCTGACCAGGGACCAAACAATACCACCACCTCCCACCAAATGTCCTTCTCTTCGATGGCTTGACGCGGGGAGGCCTCAAGACGACCAAGTTGCAGCGTGTTTTGGGAAGTGGAAGGAGTTTGCTCTCCTCTTTGAATTACACATGGTTAGATTTTCCAAAGCAGTGCTGGCCGTGGACCAACGTTTCAGAGTTTTAACAAACTTCTCCCTCTAGTTTTACTTAAAGAGCCTCCCCCTCCTCCTGCTGCCTCCACAGCACTCAGGATGAAAAACAAAACCAGTAACAGACGCTCAGCATGAGTTAGAACTTGCCTCTCTCTTCCAATGACCAAGTGTGTTGGAGTTCAAGTCATCATGCTTGGCTTTCTCCTGCCTAAAGGTCACTTCTCTCAGTCCCCATGCTTGCTCACCAACGTTTGTCAGCCATGCTTGAATTCCAACTTAAGCTCAAGCAGGACCTCTACTATAATACAGAAAGTCGAGGCAGTAAGATGCATTGCTAAATTCCAGAAATGTAGAGATGGGGTAGCCCCAGCTCTGTAGGGGCAGGGGGTTTTTTTGTTTTGTTTTTTTAATCTGTTTTGTTCTTTGCTAAAGCACCAGCACCCAAAACACTGCCCGTAATACCCCTTTGCAGCTGAATGAATGAATTTTGGTCCCATAAAGCAAGCCATTTGCAGGGACAAAAGCCTGCTTTTTACTTCTCCAATGCAAAGACAGCTCAGCCAGGATGAATGGGGCCAAGGAGCACACTCCCCATGTCTGTCTACACGTTGGCTTTTCAGTCTTCTTTAAAACAAGCTCAGCAAGTATTCCTTCCTGGCAGCTTTGTCATCTTAGACAGTGAGCAGAGTAAGGCGAGTTCCCTTCCAACCCATGCTGAGCCCTCTGCTGCCACCTGCAGAAGCTTATGCAATCTCTCTCAAAGCAGTGACTCCTACTCCTTTTGTATCACACACCTTTTGAGAATCCAATGAAAAATCACAGCAGTTTCCCAGAAGAAAAAAAAAATGTATTGCACCGATACACAAACATAAATTTTGTATAGTATTTCAAGAGATTGAAGAGGCCCCTGGAGACCCACCGTACAACACTAATGGTAGAAGTTGAAGCAAACCAATCTAAAAACCAAGGAGCTGTTTTCTTTCTTATTAAGGAAATGTTCAATCATGCACAAACACTGAGAGAAATGTGTAAGAAACCACCATGGACCCAACAGCGATCCACATTCTGCCATTCTTGCTTCATCCATTCCCCTCCCAACTTTCAAAATGTTTGCTTTTACTAGGATATTTTAAAGCAAACCTGATATCTCCTAATTGTATCTGTAAATACTACAATATATATCAAAGTGATCAGCATGTTTCATTTTTTAACATAACCATTAAACCATGATGGCACCCAACAGAATGAACAAGACTCCCTTCATGTCATCTGGTACTCAGACTGTCAAATTTCCTCTGCCTTGGAAATAATGCTCTGACAAGTGGCTGGCTTGAATCTGGATCCAACCAAGGGCCAGGCATTGGATTGGGTCGATATATTTGTAAAGGTAAGAATTCATTTTCACTGTGTAAGTGGAAGCCATATCAGTGGTCATTTGATGAAATAGGGGAGGGAGGGAAAGTATGCACAGGGGGAGGGCAAGAGATTCAGTTAATGAAAAAGCATACTACAAAAAATTTTTAAATGGGGACTTTTTAGAATTGTTACTTGATCCCTTCAAATCATGAAAATAAAATTAGAGGAGAGTCCAGTTTTCTCTTGACCTCAATGGCCAGTTAAAACTATGAACCCAGTAGGTCAGATTTCATATTTCCTAACTGAGTCATGTGTAGACCACTGACCATTTACATTTGATTTCACTCTCTTTCTCTTCCTTGAGTAGGATAAAATATTATTGATTACATAAAACAGAAACTCTAAAAGTCCTCAGATATACCCCTGCCTGCTCTGTGGGGACCACGCTGGGTCTTTTAGGCTCCCATTCACCTTTTGATACATCAACCCCCGACGATAATGGGTTTACCTGCTGCCTTCCTGGTGCATCCAGCGTTGATGGCTATCACTTGCTGTTTTCTCCACCAAAACCACCTCCATGCCTGAACGCAAGTCAGGACCTGGCACCCCCAAGACTAGCTGAGGAGCCGCATGGCTTATAATTCGCCTGTCTCTGTATTCAAATTGTTGGTGGCAAAGCTTCTGCAACTGACTCTGCTTTGGAGAATGGCTGAGATAAAGAAAATCCCATTAGTGGAGAAACACGTCCGGAGCACTTGGTGTGCTGCAGATCGCAAGTTCCGCTGGCGAGAGGCCAGCTGTGGACCACATTCACTTAGAATGGCGCGGCGTTATCATCAGGACTGCAGCAGTGCTATTTGCCTTGGACTGTCAAGCTGATGTAAAAAGTAGAATTCTGAGTTTATTTTCTAATGGAAATAAATATTTATCCAATATGAGAAATTCATCAGAAAAAAAAAAAAGAAAGAAACTCAAACAGATCCTTTAGTTAAAAGAGGAAAAAGAAATGGGGTGGCGGGGGGCTGTAGAGTGAAAACAGGGAGAAATAAAGGAGTTCTGTTTAACCATGATTGTGTTCATCCTCTATCTACAGAATCCCTGGCAAATAGAATACCATTCTCCAAGTTTTTCAGTCTTCCCTAACAATTCATACAATATCAGAAAATAAAATAATAATATGCTAATGAGTTAAAGGAATCTCTTAAAGGGATTAAGCAGGCTTATTAAACATATTAAACATCACAATGCATTGGCAATTAAATTAATTTATAAACATCTATTAAGCCCCTACTGTGTGTATGGACGAATGTTAAATGTTGAAGTACCAAAACTGTTTAGTTCATATAAACTGCTATAAAGTTTAGCTAATGTCTAAAGGTTAGGGAACATGCAAAGTACTATAGATTCTTTTCATCTCATTGGACATTGACCAGGAAAAAAAATAAAATTAAAAAGGAAGAAACTGCATTTTACTAATTTTTAAAAGACATCAGGGCATCTTACATGCTTATTTATAAGTCCATTCACACATTTATTCAACAAATATTATAAGCTCTGTGCTAAGTTCTCAAGAGGCAAAGTTGGATGAGCTTACTGTTTTCATAGAAAAGATAAACCAGTGAATAAAAAATTAAGCACAGCTAAAACGAGAAGGAACTTCCCACCAATACTTGCAAATACATCAATCAAAAACACAAGAAAAACCAAAATGTGTATGTTGATGTAAACAGAAGCTACTAGTGATGCAAACCCTCAGGAATATTTTTGTCTCTGAAGTAAGCAAATCTAAGACCAGGTAGAAATCGCTAACAGGAATCCCTAGCAACTTTTTACCTGTGTTTCTTCTGTAGTTCCACATTTTTGAAGAGCTCTTCTTCCATTTTCTTTGGCAAACTGTCACCCTCATCAAGGTTCTGAGAAGTTTCCTGCCAGGCATATTTGAGAGGTGTGTGACAAGCCTTCATTCGGAGATGGGCTCTTGCGTGTGAATCTCTATCAAGGTTCAGAAACAAACACAAGTCTAAGAATTCTGATTTATACTCACAGAATTTTCTCAGAGGTGCAGTCTGATTGATCATATCCTGAAGGATATTAGTGGATCTACAGATCATATTTCCAAAATGGTACTTAACATTGCAAACCTACATCTTACTAAAACATAGTTTACATCTTTTTACATAAGGCCATAAATAAAATTCCTCAATCACATAATAAACAGCATTCCTCTTTTGTTATATTTACTCAGAAACAAAAATGGGGCCATGTATTATATTTCAAAAATTATAAGACTAAGTTAAGACTAGTCAATAGTTTAAGAAATTCATAATGAATGTGTAATAAGATATCTCCTTGCCCTATAAGTGGGTCATATAATAATTCTGTCTAGAACAGTACAACCTAGATTACTGGGTTTCATGAAGTTTATTCATTAGCCAATGTTAAAAGAATTTTAATTAACTTAACTTTTCCTCTCAATAGAGAAATCTAAGGAGACTCAAATAGCATCAGCACATACGTGTCAGCTTTTGATAGAGAACAATGTACTAAAACACTAGTAAATAATCATCATTTGAATAAGTGTGCCAGCCTTCTGGCTTCTGATTAAGATGAAGATGTGCACAGAAGCATAGCTACCATACAGAGCTGTTTGTATCATGTTCCAGGCCACTGAAAGGGCACTTTTGCCTCCCGTGGGATCGTGATACTCTACGAGAATTGCTCAGCTGAGGGCGGGATAAATACACAGGCAAAGTGGCAAGTATGTTTTAGTCATCCAAATATGTATAAGTGTAAATAAAGTTCTCTGGGGGAGGCTGTGATTGCCAAGGTCTTGTGATAATTTGATGGGACTATAAGCAATATGAAATTACCAAAATCTTTAGGGACAATTCCTGTGTAAGGGAGCAGATCATATATTTTTCCAATGTAATGGAAGCATTACATGTGGATACGAAGCTGGTGGGTAACAACTCCTCATTCAGAACTGCAGCACAAGCAGCTTCTCCAGTCAAAAAAAAAAAAAAATCTCAGTAACAGTTAAAAAAAAACACTACAGTGCCATCTTGTGTTAAAAATAAAAAACACAACTTTCCCACCAACTCCATTTCTTTGAGGAAAAGAGGGGGGTGGAAAGGTCATGTTTGGCAGGGTATAAACAGTAATTTTTCTCAAAATCCAAAATGTTTCATTTGTTAACTTGGAATTTATCTAGATGCTCTTGGGCTTACAGATTAATGAAGTACAGTCAAGTCATTTTAAAACAGCTATTTTAAATCCATATTGCTTTATTAATTCATTCATTTCATTCATTCATTCCTTCATTCATAAAACTAATCATTCTTTAGTTGGTCATTAATTTCTTTAATATTTGTTAAACATCTATATATTAATACGATAGGTGCAGAGTTCTAGGTGTTGGGGTACAGTGAAGAACAGAACAGATAAGTTATCAGGGGTTCATGGAGCTTACATTCGAGCGGGAAGAAGTGAGAGATAGCAGACAAGTAAATGAATAAATAAACAAGAGGGGCTGGCAGAGCAGCTCAGGTGGTTAGAGCCCGAGCTGTGAACAACAGGGTTGCCAGTTTGATTCCAACATGGGCCAGTGAGCTGCGCCCAAGCTGAGCTGCTGCTGAGCTGCCAATGGGCAGCCAGATGGCTCAGTTCGTTAGAGCGCGTGCTCTTAACAAGGTTGACAGTTCGACTCCCGCGTGGGATGGTGGGCTGTGCCCCGCTGCAACTAGATTGAAAGTTGCAACTGGACTTTGGAGCTGAGCTGTGCCCTCCACAACTAAGACTGAGGGACAACAACTTAACTTGGAGCTGATGAGTCCTGGAAAAACACAATGTTCCCCTTCCCCAATTCCCCAATACTGTTCCCCTCCCCAATTCCCCAATAAAATATTTTAAATAAATAAACAAACAAACAAACAAGACAAAACAAGTGCCGTAAGTGGACTACAACAGAATATTGTGCTAGAACGTGGCTGGCGTGGGGTGGGATCTACTTCAGTAATGGAGTCAGAGAAGGCTTTTCTGAGAGGTAGCGTTTCAGCTGAGAACCTGGACCACGGGAAGATCTGCAGGGAGAGCATTCTGGGCAGAGAAAAGAACGAATGGAAAGGCTCTGAAGCAAGGATCTGTTTGGCTCCTTTGAGGAGCAGAGACACTGGTATGACGGGTACACAGAGAGGGAGGGGAAAGGCAGGAGAGGAGGCTCAGAGGTGGGCAAGGCCTGCCCACAACGCAGCGAGGAAAAGGGAAAGCCCCCCCCCGACCCCCACCCAGAGCTCCATGCTCTGAAAGCCTTTTCTTCCATAAAGCATCAAAGCAGGGGGCAGTGCTCCCAGAGTTTCTTTCCCATTTTGCTTCTTATGGTTTTTATCAGAAACCTTTACATAGAACCCACCTAGCAAAAGAGTTCCTTCCAGATTCATTTTCTAGCCTCTTGCTGTATGGATGTCCCTTCTTACATCATCCCACTTCTCAAGTATGTCAAAATTGCCAAGCAAATGTGTCTAAGAAAGTCCCGGGAAAGTCACTTTGCAATGTGAGATGATTTAGGATCAAGTCATCAGAAATGGTTCAAAGAACTCGTGAAAGTTATCCTGGAAAAGGATAACCCAGTGGGCTGATGAGGGTGAGCTTTGAATATCTGAAGGACTTTTAAGTAGACAAGGAATAGAGCATAGTACAGAGAAACAGATGGAATCATTGGACGGAGATGTTCTAAATAACTATCTCAACATTAAAATGGGCTGTCTTGTGAAATAGTGATCTCCCTGTCACTAGGCGTATTCAAGAAGAGACTGTATCAAAAGGGCCTGCCTGGAATGTGCAGGAGATTCTTGCATTATATTCTGTGTGGACTCCGTCACTTTTACCTCCAGGACTCCCCACTTTGATGAAATCTATGAATCAGAACAATGTGAATCTTGGCTCTCAAAGATGTTCTTTCTTTTTTTTTCCTTACTTTCTGTTTATTTTTTTCCCAAGTACAGCCTAATAATGCAAAGACTAGATGATACATTACTTAGAAGAAGAATGAAAGGGGATGCTGGGAAATTTGTGGCAGTTCCCTAACCATTGAGGAAGATGCCATGGAGGTCAAATCATTCTCTCTGAAAAAGGCCTTCTGGTGCCTTTGTTAATGTCAGGCCATGGGGCCAGATGAATCACTTATCAAACTGATAAAGTCTGGTTCCTAAAAGTTGCTATTCTTATAATTAAGTATAGCAACAGTCTTTTACAAGAGTTTCTATTGATGATATATAAATTAATTTTCACAGTTATTGCAATGGTAATTGATCAGCTATTTTGGGTTTTATAATTTGGAAACTCATTCAGTCATTCCTTCATTTATTCAATAAATAATGACTAAAGTCAGTTACCCTGCTCTTCACAGATGTGCGACAGAGTTTTTGCCCCCTAGGAATTACCAAGTTGGTGGTTGTTTGGGGGGTGGGGTGAGGAGGAAACATTGCTACCTATGATCATTGTCATGATTGAATTCAATGATGAAGAATCCTTTCAAAGATGACGTTGCAAGCTAAGGCATCTCAGGTGGAGAGAATGAATATGTGACTCAGAGGCTTGCAACAGCACATAAATGGAGCACGCCGCATTCTCCATTCCCAGCTGCTGAGCTGCAGCGTGGAGTTCGTGTGGCAGGAATGAAAAATATAGGGTGGAGGCGGGCATGAGGGTACAAATGAGGGTCACTGAAAGGCCTGGACCAGGGTCAGAAGGGCTCAGGATTCCGGACTAAATGTTTTTTCTGTTTGTAGAAGTAGGCATTAAAGAACCGTATAAAAAGCGTTGTGTTTTAGGAAGATAATTATCCATAGATGGAACTTCAGGTGAACTGGAACGAGAAGATGATGGATATAAAAACCAATCAGAAAGCTATATCAGAGATCCAGGACGATAACTGTATATTAACATGTGTCCAACTTGAATCCACATTAGGGAAGAACCTTAATTGTTTCTGAAGTCCACATTTATGGAAACAAAACATGATGGATTTTCTAATAAATGTCTGCAATTTTAAGATGCCAGTCTTTTAAAAATAGTCACATTGTAACAAAACTGCTGAAAGCATATCACTATGATGGTTGAACACTGCAGCTCCAGCTCCAGTATCTATCCTTTTGCCAGGAAACTAGTGCTTCACCTGACATCCGTTTCACAAACTTGGCTTGGGTTCTCTTAATGGGCTCTGTGCTGTTATCAGCTAATGAACTCAGTTCAAATACCAAGCAAGTAGCTTTTCTGGCCACACTGATTACTTACAGAATTTTACTGGAAGCACTTTCCATTGTTAAAACATTGTTTTGCATTTGTTTTTCCTCGGGTTCCATTATTTGCTTCTCTTCTCCAAAAACTGCTACAGGTTTATGCACCGTAAGCTTGGCTCCAGGCACAATGTCACTTTGGACTTCTAAAACAAGAGCTGAGCAGAAACACACGAATTGCCAGGACGTATTAGTTATGATTGCAGAGAACTAGGAATTTGAAAACACACGCTAAAATGAAAATGCAGAAAATTTCCAGTTATTCGGTATAAGAGAACAAGTTCTAAGAGTAACTGATAGTGGTTCTTTAAACTAATAAATTTGATTTCGTTTCATTTCATTTTTGCAGGTATTTTTCTCTCTCAAGTTGTTCTTAGTCAAAAATACTAGAAATAGGTCTTTCCAAAACTAAGTAAGTTTTTGTAAACTCCAACTATTTAAATGGGCTGCATCACTTAGACATATGTCTCTAGATCATTCTCTGGGATCCCCAGGTCATCAGTGAAGGCCCGCAATCCTCTAGAAGACTCATGCAAGGCTTACTATACAGTGGTAACTATATACAAAGGGTCATGTTTTGAATTATAGTAATACTTTCTCTCTGTTGCCTTTCTGTGTATAGCACTTCGTCCTGGTTCCTGTGGCAGCCTTAAGGGAAAGAGGAAGACCATGAGGAGATGAGAAACGTTACATAAGGAAAGCAAAGGTACAAAGATAGTTTTGACTTTCAAGCACAGCACATTGCCATAAGACGATGGCCATGTAAGTCAGGATGACACTGTCATAATTTAGTATTTGTCCACATACCTTTAGCTCTCATTTAGCACATTAAGGGTTTAAACCTTCTCTCAGGGTTGACCTAGAGAAAACCCACCATTTCTGGGCCTGTGGGGGTCTAAGGCAGAAGACAGAGGAAGGCAGGAAAACAGTATAGGGGATCATGTTTCCCCCCTACAGCCTTTATTTCAGGTATCGTAGCTACACCCAGCAAACATCGTGGACGCTGCCCATTTTCAGGACACTGTGACAAGTCATCTCTCAAGCTGCTCTCGCCACGCCACGCCAGTCTGAACTTAGATCTGGTTTCTGGGAGGTGCAGACATGAGCCAGGATCTGCTGAATACCATCCTGGGGGCCTTTCCAGAAATGGTTGCCAAGCAGAGGTCAGAGGTCCTGTAGCAAAGCTTGCAGAGACAGCTACACACCACAACCATGCTTCAGAGGCCAGAGGGAGCAGAGCAGAGGCTGAGGCCAGCAGAAGGCACCACCGACCCACAGCACTGGCTGAGCCAAAAGAATGAACGCCATCACCCAACCATGGACTTCAGCCAGAAAGCAAGAAAGGAACTAAAGTGAAACTCTGGAAACTGGGAAATCCGAAAGCCTTCCTTAAAGGGACTATTCAAATTCTAGATGGGACAAAATTTTAAAATGGCCAAAAATTTGGGATTTCCTTGGTGAGGGTGCGTCATGCAGCTCACAAAAAAGGCCCATTTATTAAAGACAAAATAAACAAATTATGCTTTCTCTGCACATCCAAAATGAAGTGTGAATTAAAATATGCAACTCTGTTAAATATAAAAATTAGTCAAAAGAGCTAAACAGCAAGATGCAGGAGTGAAATATGAGCTGTTTAAGCAAACTTGTAATTTCTTTAAAAAGCCATATCACCAAGTATTTTAGTTTGGCTGTATCTGTTAAAGCACATAATTCCATTACTTACCCTCTATCGTACGTGTACTGCAGAAGGTTTGGATTTTAGAAATATCTGATGCTAAGTTCCTCAGGAAGATGTGCTGCTTCTGCTGAGCAATGGACAGGTCGGGGTCGATCCAGTGTTCTCCACATGAAACATATACCTGTCAAAGAAACGAGCCTCTGGTCTCATACGCAATTATTCACAGCAGCTTTATTTGTAATAGCCACAACTGGAAACAATCAACACGGCCTACAGTCGATGAATAATTAACTTGTTATTCTTCATTTCGCTTATATGTATTACTTAAATGTCCTTAAATAAATACATACTTCTTGCAAGTGAGGCAAAATGGAGATATATGTCTATGTATTGAGAAAGGCTCAGTTAGAGAAAAAAGAAACTCGGTGCTGTCTTTTTCAAGGCCATTCACTGATCATTACACATATACTTTTTATGAGGACCTGGGAAAAACTTTCATAAATTTTTCTTGTTTTTGAACACAGGTTTCTTTTTCTTATATGGACATACTTAATCACCTAACTTCACATTTCCTTCTTCATGTTGGCTGCTCAGAGCGGTGACAGGTTCACTTTTCACAAATATACAGGATCATATAACAATCGCTACTGGCTCCATCTTAGCCTCCTTTCACTCACACTCCCTTTGCCCTGGTGGCCTCATCTACTTGTCTTTAAATTAAATTCATCTTTTGCAGCATATGTTTTAATGCAATCTATCTTAAATTCTTTCTGAAATAACAGTAAATGAGCACTGCAGCAAAAAAAATTATATATATATACACACACACACATACATATATTACACACACACACACATACACACACGTGCGCACACACACGCACATAAATCTTGCAAGTGATGGCATTAATTAGCATTCACAACAAAATCTGCCAGTCTCCAAGAACAACAGACTCCACTCTGTTATGCCGCCTCTGATAGTGGCCATCAGTTCTTCTGCTCAAGGCTCCCTCCAGGGGTCTTTACATTCAGAGCCTGAACTGAGTTCTGATAATATGGTGGGAGCTTGGTTCTCTATTCAAAGAATTTCCAGTATCAGTCAAAGCAGGTGTTCTTTTCAATTTTGATACCCCGAATTCCAGAAATGGGAGGAAAGGCTGAGCTACTAAAGTCCTTCTCAGCTTTCTCCAGCCCCCAAATAGAGTATGTGAAAAGCAAGATACTGGATTTTTTTTTCTTTTTCTGAAAAGAGGATATTACCATTAAGTAAGAAATCATGGAACAACTGCATTTTGAAGCCTCAAAAACAGGAGAGCATCTGCCTCCTTCAGAGCAGGACAGAATTCACAAGCGGTGAATAATTTGGACTTCCCTCGTTCCCGCCTTCACTTTTAAAATGAGAGCATCCGTCTCATTGATTGATGATGGTTAAATGAATTAATTCATATACAGCCCTGAAAATCATGCCTGACACATAGCAAGCTCTCAACAGTTAGTCAGCTGTTAGAATTACTTTCTGATGGTTGCTGAGTTAGGATAATTCAGAGAAAAAACAAGAAGAAAGAGGGTAAATGTTGGAAGTCTTATATTTTAAAACATTTTAGTAGTATTCATATATTAGCATTCCCAGCTTCACATTCATGCCTTTACCAGTTCATCTCTTTGAACGTCTTTCAGGGTAAAGATTTCCTGACCCTTTTCATTGAACAGTCTCCGAGCTGCAGAAGGTAAATTTAAAACCTCGGTACACCTGTAATAAGAGACACAAGAATTGACCCTGCATATAGAAAACTTCCAGCAGAGAAGAGACACCACAAATCAGGGGCCTGGATCATTAATGACAACGCTCTCTGTAGGACTGTGTGTCCAGAGCTGGGCTCTGGAGCCCGTCAGACAGAACCCTGCTGAGTCTCAGTCCCACTTTCCAAGTTGTGGGACATGGGCATTATTTAAATTCTCTAAGACTAAATAAATTACTTACTTGCCAGGGTTGTTGTGAAGATAATGAGCTGATTTTGCAAAGTGCTTAGCACAATGCCAGGCATGATCATAAACAGGTAGACATATCATTACTGAGTTTCCATTTCTCAACATGCCCCACACTTTCCCATTTTCTTGCTCTTCCTTCTACCTAAAATCCTGCCTTGGCTTTTACTGTTGAAGTTCCACTCCCTCTCCGAAGCCTCCAAAGTCACCTCCGTCACCAAGTGGTTCCTCATCTCCCTCCTCCAGAAGTGATCTTTATAGCCCTTTAACTTCCTTTGAAATAGGGGTCTTTTTTTCCAGGTTAAACATTAAACAGTGATCCCCCCACACACACACCCCAAACAAGCGCTGGGCCAGCACTGTGGATATCAAGATGAATGACAGAGCTCCCCTGTTCCCTGAGGAGCTCCCTCGCCAGTCAGAGGGAGAGACAGGTCGGCAACTGAAGTGTAATGTGAAGTAGTGGGTGCTGTTATAGGCACCTGGCCAGGAGCCTGTGCGACACAGAGGAAAAATAATGAATTCCTCCAGGGAAGGCTTGTCTGAGAAGCACTGTTTGGGTTGGGCCTTGACAGATGAATAGGCATTCATCAGGAAGGGTTAGGATCTAGAGCAGTCTTACATGGCTGCCGCTGAGTATATGGACAGGAAGAGGAGCCAGATGAAGTGGGAAAGGAAGATAGGAACTAACTGAAAGCTCTTAGGATGCCACATTAATGAACGTGGCCTCTGTACCATACACAGCAGGATGCCGCTGAAGATATGAGAGCTGAGGTGTGGTGTTATCAGGTCGTCTTTTTAGAAAGTTAACTGTGGGGAAGGTGAAAGCTGGACTGGAGGTGGGAGAGGCTGGAGTCGATATAACCAGTCTAGGTTGGAGGTCAAGAGGTGGAATTGTGGGGAAGAGGAAGTAGAGCTAAAGCAGAGTGATGGGCATTTCCTAAAGAACGCTGCTGCGATCTCCTGCCATGGGAAGAAGGAAAGCGAAAGATTCTTGCTAATATATTTTGCGTTAGAATGTACAGTCCATAGCAAATGAATTAGAAGTGACTTTATGCTCATGAGGAAGACTCAGCTGTATAAAGAATATTTCTCGATTTATTTCCTTAGATGGGAACAAAGCAATTGAGCAGATAATTTAGGCCCTGCGTTTCTCTGAGAGGCCTTAGAAAGAAATCAGCCAGTGGGAACTAAATTTCTGCTTCTCAAGTCACAACTCTGGAAGGCGATGCACCAGTGAGGACTGGGCTGTGTTTCTCACCTGCAGGAGTTGGTGGGATCGGGTAGGAAGGACTGGAAGAGGATAGAGCCGCGGTCACAAGATTTGCATGATTCCCTTTGGGTACTGGCCCCCAAACCCAATTCCTTCTACTTTCCCCAAATTGGTATCTTTACAGGACCCAGCAGCTCCAGCCTAATCTAGGGAGAGTTAGCATCATCATATCTGCTCCCACTCAAAATTTCCTAGGAGAATGTTTGGACTATCGAGTATCCTGTTTTAGAACAGCAAGTGGGGGATTAGGAGGAATGGATGGCTGGTGAGTCTTCTTATTTTGAAACCCTAGCTTTAATAGTGCTAATTTGATTGGCTCATGTAGGTGGATAAGAGCATTGGGGTAAGCTGTTTCCTCTGTGTTTCTCTAATTAGGTCGCATGCCAGTCGATACAAATTGGGAAGAGGAGAGAAAAGAATTGGCTCTTAAGTGCCTAATAAGGAATGTGGACACTGGTGTCTGATTGCCTGGGTTCAAATTCTAGCCCTCTCATGTGATGGCTGCACAACCTTGGAGAAATTACTAAACTTCTCTGAGCCTAATTTGTCCTATCAGTAGAAAACAGACATAGTAGTACTTTTCTAAGAGGGATATTTTACAGAGTAAGTGTGTGAATACCTATAAAGCCTCTGGCATATAAAAATCAGCAACACATTGTTCAAGTGAACCAAGCACTATAAGCGTGTCATGTCTACTCTCTCATTTAATTCTCACACCATTTGTGAGAGGCCCACCTTACAGATGAGGAAACTGAGCCTGGAGATCAAACTCTTACCCAGGGTCACATAACTAGTAAGTAGGACAGCTCAAATTCCACCCTAAATCTCTCTGGGTCTTTCACTACATTCACATGATGTCCTCCTGAGAGGACATCATCCTAGAACAAGAAGGTACTAGATCTACAGAGTTGAGTAGGCAGGCTGCGGTGCTGAGCAAGCAGTTCAGGATTTTTCTGTTATGTGGAGGCAAAGGCATGGGGAACAAAGTCCTCTGCCTCTCACACCAGGAGTTAGGACAGGGAGTCACGAGGACTGCTTGGATGTATAGAGTCCCGGAAGGCAGAGTCTTATATATCTCTGACTTTGCTTTCTCAGATGGGGGTGGAGGAGGCGTGTCGGATGATGCTGGTTCCCTGAGTACTGCATTTCACTACAACCCAGGATGCCCTGAGAGAAAAGGGCAGGGGCAGAGGGTGGGAGCTGTGTTTCCCAGGTCGGCAGAAAGCTGCCGTTTTGCAATAGTGGAGTCTTCCTTCCTCCAATCACTCAGGAGCCTCCCCGCACCCAGGAGCCCCACCACGTCCTCCCAGTCATTTAAAACAGTAACGAAAGGCACAAGACAATATGGATATGTGCTTTCTTCTTTACCTTCTTGCTTTGTATCTCTTTGTTTTTATATCTCTCTCATTTCCCCTCCTCTCCATGTGGCCTTCCCTGACAGCTGCCCGTAGAAAAGTTTTTCTCTCCTTCCTGGTTAGACACATTTTCACTTCTGTACAATTAAATACTGCCCTGTGTGGCTTTCTGTTTCAATAAGCAAACTCTCTTCCCAACAAATTAGGAGTTTCCTGAAAGCAAGGAATATCTTGCCTTTTACAAACAAACAAACAAAATTCTCCTGTGGAACATCCAAGACTGGTTGATACCCACGATATGAACACAACAGATACTGAAAAGAATCAAATTCTTTCTGGCCTGCTTATATTTTGCAAGAAAAGATTGTACCCAGTGCTCTACCTTGAACAGTTATCAAACTCCATGGGAATAATTTTTGTTTTGGTAGGAAAATATTGATCAAAAGAAAATTACAACATTTCACTAATAAGACCTAAGTTAGTGACATTTAAAAACTGGTTTAAAGTAGATAATTACTCTGCCATCAATTCAAGAATAAATCAAAGAAAAGGGCTATAAAACTCTGAAATATATATTTTTAATGGAAATAATATATATTTACAGAGTTGGTCGTTCAGAAGCTAGGAGAAATTGCCTTGAAATTTGAGGAAAATATGTATTAACTAGCACTGGTATCATGGACCGACATAGTTGGTATATTTCACAAATTAAAAACTCTATAGTATCAACTGTTTCTTTATGCAGGTGCATATGTATTTTGTGTTACTAAATTGCACATAGCCATTCAGCATTTGAATGGAAAATACCTTTGCATTTAGGATAGTAACTATTTACCTCTCCAAAAGTTGATGAAATTCAGTCTGGTTTGTTTCTGAATATTTAGTGACACAGCTTTTCACATCCTCTTTCATCTCAGTGTCAACATTTCTGAAACAAATGATGCAAAATTTGATTGGAATGTCAGTCTGTATTGCCAATTATCTTTCAACTTGTTTAAATCTGTGAAAAAATCATGCAGTTTTAATTTATCATGATTTGCCCTAAAATAATCTGCCTTTCTTTTAAAAAATAGGATTTCAAAAACTATCACAATTAAAAATTCAATTTCATGAACATTTATACTAAGAACAATTTATATAAGAAAATATATTTTCAATATTTTAGTCCTCTCTTCTATTAATGCTGAATACTCTGAGATGTGAATTTATCAATTTTGAAGAAAATACAGAGATGATATTATTTTGCCTGGAATGTTTTATTCACATATTGTTCATATTCATACATTTATCCGTGTATTATAGGTTATCACTCCAAACTTAAAAAATTTTTAACTGAAAAATAAAAAATGGTGATCATAGAAAACAGATGCTTAATTATAATATATATCTCTTAAAATTTTCAAGTTAGAAAACTATGAAGTTTATATTTTATGGCCTCAAATTGAGCCTTTCCTCTTACAGTCTCTTAAAACATCACTTACAGAGTTTTCTTTGTTTAACTTAACAGTTCTTAGAGATGAAATTCACCTGTGACACAGAACTGGTCTTTATTTATAGGAATTTGACAATCATTAGCAAGACTACATGACAAGATCTTGGTACTCACTAAGATAACAATCAACTAAGTAATGAGCAAATGCTATCTGATCTTCCTTTGGCTTAGTAGGTGGGGGAATCGACAATACCAACAACAAGTGTTCCTCAAACTGTCAAGAATGAATTATGAAACAACTAAAGGAGAGCATGATATTAAAGCAGGATTTGGTTAAAATGGACCTGTATTTCATTCTAGCCTGATTTTGCTTCTAAAGACACCAAATAGTACTTTTACAAATAAGTCACAGGTGAATGCAAGTAATGTACCCCTACATGTCATCAGCATTTATTTACCCTGGAAGAGAAGATCTTTAACTTGGATATATTAAAAGTAGCACAGCAAGGCTTCCACCTTGCACAAATCTGGGGTACCACTCATCTCGAATACAATGCAAACAGCGGCCTCAGGAGCTGGGCAACATGGCATCCCTGTAATGTTAGCCCAAACTCTTGCCATTTCAACCTTCTGTTACCAGCACTTTACGTACAGCTCTGTGGGGAAAATGCTATTGATGATCCTGTAGGAAACTTTCTGAATCAGCCAAGAAAAATTCAACTATATTTAGTAGAGTTTTAGTGTCAAGTGTATTTAAATTATTTGGGAATAATTAATTCAAGTAGTGAACAAAGTGAATATTTGATTAACTAGGACACGCTGTTCCATGAACATAGACGGCAGAGAGTTGCACACACTCAGCTAGAATAGTTGTCCCAATTAACAAGTCCCTTGAATTATGTTTGGATTACCTGACTGAACCATGCATTTTAAAACATTCATGAGACAAGACAAAATCTGTATATAACTTTAAGCCAGAGTTAAAGATATAAAATAAGGGGGAAAAAACGAATGTACAAAGGGTCAGAAATTATTTGTTAATTTTGGCTGTTAAAAAAATAAAGTCATACACTACTTTAAGGGCATTACCCTCACATTTTACATCTAGCAGAATGAGTTAATTATGAAATGTATGCGTCAAAGATTTCAATTTCAGGCTTGACTTTACTTTGAAGATTAATTTTTTACTTTATCATCTTTACAAGGCAGTTCAGTGGACAGCCGGTCTGAATGTTACTCATTGTTCAGCGATGTATGAAGTATATTTAATCAATGTGAAGAAAGCAATATTAAACTATTATCAGTAGCCTCAAATATTCTAAACATCTCAAAAGAAAGGTCAAGAGGTTATATCACTGCTAATCATATGAGAAACAATGTGTTTAACTCATTCTTTACATCAGAGCTTTGCACTGATCTGATTCTTTTTATCATAAAATATAATGAAAATATAGCAGGTGACTTTTCTCCAGTGTTGGAGAAATACTGACTGCTTTGAGAAGCTTTTATTCCAATCTCACAACATAAATTGAAGTGCAGATCAATATTTTTCTAGAATGATAAACTTTTAAAATGTTATTCCAAGGCAAGGATATAAACTACATGAAGTTATTTTTGAGGACTATATTTATTTGTTAAATATGCCAAAGATATAAATGTAAATAACTATGTAATAATGACCTACATAAATTATAAAATTATATTTAAGAATTATAAAATTATATTTGAGAAGCAATTTATGAATTCAGTTATTGCAAAATACATTAATAAAACTCAAACAAAGAATGTTACACATAGATATTGGCCATAAAACTTTTTTCAGAACTACTGATTTCTAACTCATTATTTTCTTTCATGCCTAGCCTAAATTAGAAGAGTTCAAATTAAGTTCCTGACATAGAAACTAAATGAATCTTAGTATCTAGTTTCATCTCCAAATAGCAACATAAGAGCCCTTTTTAAAACATAAACACAGAATTCTCTCAGAAAAACATCTACAATCAAGAAGGCAAAAATCTGTAGAAATTAGAAAGTGTATTTAAGGAGAAATATGGACAAGTTGTTCTTACTGCATTTTGCATCCAGGTGAGATGTCTGAACTGATTACAATAACGGCTCTGTTTTTACTCTTGTCTCCATTCCGCAAAACTCTGAGTCTTACAGGGATATATTGCTCTGATGTCTTACAGATGGGTTTCTTCATGGAAGGACTATTCGGAACAAGCAGTCCTTCTATTGGCCAATCAAACTCCTTCAGAAAGAAATGACAAAAAAAATCATAATAAATAAGAAGAGTTACCTTTAGATACGAAAAAAAGTAACACACCGCTTATACCTTGAATCTTTCATTCATTCTTCAAACATGTATTGGGCACCTAAGATGTTCCAGACAATTCTAATTAACGTTTTATTTGATTAAAGAGGAAAGATAGTAATTGTTTAAATGTATGTAAAACCTGTGTTGTGTTACAACCTGGAAGATGTATTCCCTTTCAGAGAAACATCACTCTAAAAAAAACAGAACCAAATTAACTTGGAATGCTTTTTGATCAGATATGAAATATATTTAATGAATATGAAGAAAGGAAAAATGTGTGAAAAGTGGTTTTACAATCTGAAATAATATTATCTTAAACTAAATCTATTTGGCAAAGAAGAATATATTTGGAAAACACTCTAAAAAACATAACGAGATGATAGAAGTTAAATTTCAGATGTTTCAGTTTTAGAATCCAGTTAATTTGCATCCATTCATGCATATATTCACTTACTAATTCATGCATTATCCAAATAGTCATTGTTTATTATATTCCAGGCACAGTGCTAGAAACTGGAAATAAAACTATGAATTAAGATAGGATGTTCTTCCTTGAGGAATCTCTAGTGGGTGCTCAGAAAGTTAGCTAGAAATAAACTGGCAATTAAATAGTGTAAGTATAGGGCCGGCCGAGTGGCTCAGTTGGTTAAGAGCTCGCTCAAGAGTTTGAGCTCTGAGCAACAGCGGTTCGAGTCCAGCCTGAGCTGAGCAGCCGCTGAGCTGCCAACAGGTAGCAGGATGGCTCAGCTAAAAAAAAAAAAAAAAAAAAATAGTGTAAGTATAATAGTAACAGGATGAAGTGTGATGGGACCACATAGAAAAAGAACCTAACTCAGAAATACCATGTAACAGACCTGAAGCCTTAGTTGGAGCTACTGCAGGAGGGATAAAATGATGGGCAGTGTATGCATCAGACTTGAGGATTAATAGAACATGACGCTTGAGGGATAAAGGAAGTAAGGATGGCTCCCAGGTTTGGAGCTTGGTGACTGGTATTGCCACTTACAGAAATAGACACACGGCCTTTAGTTTTTGGAAGGAGAGCACATTAAAAAAAAAAAAAAACTAGTACACAAAGTAATAATTTACTAATTTATATTCCCTTGAAAAATTTTTAGAATCTTACAATCATACTGAACAAACACATAGTTCAGGAAAACGTGTTTTAAATAAGTCATAAACAATATCTAAAAGTTGTGAAAACTAAGTATTCTGAAACAGAATCTAATTATAATACTCTAATTTGTGAGATGAGTAACATTAATTACATTCAATTAGGAGAAAAGCAGTATAAATGAATGTTTAAAAACTCATGAGTCAAGTATTTTCAGTCTACTGTTGTTTTTCTTTATATTTTTAATATATCTGCTTAGTAAATGTGTTCATAACAGTGGCATCCAATGAAGCTAACTTATCACACTTCTAAATAAGCAAAATTTGAATTAATGAGAATTTTTTTGTATTCCTGACCTTCACTGAGAACCTTTTACCTGTATGGCATTTAAATCGCAAAGGGCAGACAACAAAGTGTTTTAGATGTGTCTGTTTTTATGAATGGGGCATCACGTGGTTCCTTTCCCTTACTATTGTTATCGAGAAGAAATACGAAACGTGATGACAAACTCACTGTATGTTTGCATTTGGAACTTTCCTGTTGTATAAAGGTGTTATTTAATATGAGGGGTGGCAGAGGAGTGAAATGGCATAACTTCTTCAAGAAGTACGTTTGGGATTGATTTGTAAATCTTCTACAATGGAGACATTAAGCATTCAGAGCAAGTCAACATTTGAACTAGTTTTAGATATAAACTATCAGGAAGCAAGCGTTGGCTAGGTGGGGGAGACAGAGAAAAACAGTCTTCTCATTAAAACATCAGTGTCACACTGAAGTCTTGGTATAAAATAGCTAATCTTTCCCCCTTTCTTTATTTCTGAACATAGAAGGGAAAGGCAAGAGAAATGAGATTCTTCTTTAAACTTAACCTGTGAGAACTTTCAATTCATGTAGTTGGGATATAGAGCTAAGATTTCTTTTTTTCTCAATATCCCAAGCATGCTAGAATTCTAACTAACTTATCTGAACTGAGCTGTCTTAGTCCCTATTTATTTTCAAATCCTTTCACTTCCTAAACTCGTCTGTCAAGTGGTGATGCCTGCAGACATCAGCTTTGGCATCGCTGCAGCATAGCTAACTTCCCACGGCTTCCTTTGCTTTCCAGTTAGGTGAGTGGAGCCCACGGGTCTTCTCTTTTTAATATGAGACATCACAGAAACCCAATGACGAAAACTTACCACGGGTTTCAAAACTTTCAAAATATAGGAGCTATCACGGGCAGTTCTTCCTTTAAGCTACTTTAAATCTTGCTCTAATATTTAAGGGACTTTCACTTTGTCCTTCATAGAAACAGATAAATATGGTGTCAGGATCATGAAGGACAACGGAAAAACACGGATTAAACTGATTGGAGTGCTGCTCCCTCACCCTCCGTTTCTCCATTGGAATTCTCAGGTCCCCATTCATTTCTTCAATGGTTTTCTCCGTGTTCACGCTATTATCAAGGCACAGCTGCATTGGCAGGAGACCCTGATGGGCTGTGGTGTTCCCTTACTTACACTGATAATTCTGCTTTTTCTTTTCTTTTTCACACCTCTCTCATAACCAGAGGCAGTCTGTGCGTTTCTGGGAGTCCAGCTCTTAACCAATGATCGAAATTTCTTAATCAAATTGGCCTTCCTACGTATCCTTTTTTTTTTTTTTGCCTTTTTACTTACAGCAAATTATCACCATCTCTTAATAGATTAATAAAATGTGTACTTTTAACTTTTCTTTGTTTAACAGGTGTCCCTGCAAAAGGGATACATTTTAATTTAGTAATTTAGAAATTTTAAACTCACTGTCCAGTGGCTCATTCCAAAACCTTAAGTCTCTTCAGACTCAGTTTGCAATGATTTTATCCTTGAATATGAAAATCCATTGCTCCTTACCCCTAAGTGATTAGAAGTACTTCTCAATTTACAGTGTTTCCCTCAAGAGGTGAGAAAATAACTTGAGTTCTTAGAAATTATTCCAGTGAATTTAGCCATAGGTGAACCAAAATAATTCATTAATCTTGTGTTTTTAGAAGGTTTTGACATCTTTTTTAAATACTGATATCCTAAGACAGATGAAATGCTATTTGCTCATAAAGCACAGCATCAATTGCCTTCTAGGATGAATAATATTTAACAGTGAAAACAGCATGAAATCAGTTCTCAGAGCAGCTGTCACCACTGAGAGGTAAACAGTTTGAAGTGAATGTAGTCTCCGTCACCACAAAAATCATTCCCATTGTCCATATGTCCCTAAATTCTCCCTTGGTCATTCTATTTTGAAAGGTTTTTGAAAGGTTCTTATCATGGAATCAACAGGAGAATTTGAGTCTCACTCAAGATAGTGTTTCTTAGGTGGTTTTCTTATAGTCAATATTTTGACTTAATTTTCAGGCACATTTAGACAACCAGCCTGGCTAACTTTCCTCATACTGACCTTAGGACTGAATGAACTGGCTCAACAAGTAGCCTTGATTTCTGGGACACAAAACTTTTTCTGTGCGTTTCTTCTTTCTCCCCTCTTTGTCCTCTACTCATCAAGGCTGCCTCCTTCCTTTGCCGGCCCTTCCTTTTTGAAGGCACAGCCTATACTTCTTAAACTGTGAGCTCCACAAAGGTAGAGACCATGTCTGTCTCCTGCCATGTTCTATCTGCATTGCCTAAATAGATACTAAATGATGATGAGATAAGTAGTAAAGTTGGAAAATTGTATCTGGAATAAATTTAATGTATATGATGACAGTGACCAGTGTTCTGAGCCCTCAGTAGGAATCACATGTCTAACTGCAGTTTATTTATAAGGAAGGTCTTCCCAGACAAAATATTAGTTGCATTTAATTATACACACTAACATCATCTTTTTTCTTAAAAATAAATTATGTGGAAATGGGATTGCAAGAAAATACGATTCCTTCAGATAAAATGGATCCAGACTTTAAGTTAAGTAGATTGCATTTCATTTGAATGAGAACTGAGTTCCCTATATAGGCTTCCTCTTCCTCAAACATTTCAAGAGATAACAGAACTCTCAGGCTGTCATTTTGAAAGACATGGTCATTTATCTTACTTTAGCTAATTTAGTGCCTTAGTCATTTCCCTTTGGTTTACAAGTGAAGGTTAGAGTTTTGTTAACTTCTTATCCATTCTGCCCAAAAGCTACTGTTCTGTGTGAATGACTAGAGAAGTTTGGAATCGTCCCATCTTCATCCCTAAGATCATTTAGTTGTCAAATCCCAGACTACTAGCAAAAATTTTTATTTTTCTAAAGGTAAATGTTAAAAGGAATCTGGTTAACTTAGGTTTCCTAATATAATTACCATTCATCATTTAAATCAATTAATTAATTAACTGAATTACTTTACTTGTATACCAAGGTTATAAAAATATAAGCACAATGTCTGTGAAATTTGCAATAATTATAATTTTCTCTCTTTCCCTATATAAGAAAGTACATTACTTATGAGGCATCTCTGTCAGCCCCCAACCCTATTAGGTGGGTGGCAAACTTGATATTCAAACTAGAGGTGTCCCAGTTTCTGCCAATTTGGAAAAGCCTTCCTTTTTTTTTTGCTCTGTATTTTTTTATATATATTCAATCAAATTGAATGTTCAAACTTCTTACCAGAATTGTTGTTTCCTTTCAAGGAAATACCTTCCTTTCTCCTTCCTCAATGTGGCTTCTAGGTATAGGTGAAAGTTCAGTAAACCGTATACCATCAGGAAAAGGGGTCCATGGTCTCTATGTGGGTACTTGTCCTTGATCCTCAGAGGCCCCCTAAGGATGTGCCTCTTGTCCTCCTTGGCTACTGGGCAACCCGCTGGCACCTGCCCACCACCAGATGAGGAATAAGTTACCCTTCCTGCTCTCTGGATTTTAGCCTCTCCCTTCCTGAATCGCTGAAGAAAAATTTCCATGAGCACAATTCACATTTTTTTCTTGGCCTAATGCTGGGCCTGTTGGTCTCTCTGTGCCATCCTTCCCTCTGGGCTCCATGTTGGTTCTAACTAGTGCTACAGACCCCAAGTCTTAGACACATAATTCCTCTAGCCACTGACTCAGGCTACCCAACCCACTGTCTCTGGCATTTTGAAGAACTCCTTTCTCTCTTAACACAAGTCAGCTTTCTACACTTGTTTCACTGCAGTCTAAATAGAAGGGCATCTTTGGGGTCCTATGAAATGACTTCTTGGTTTCAGATCCCATTTGTCCTCTTCCTAAATAGCTGAAACCCATGGATTCAATCAGAGAGGAGGCATAGAGAATTGTTATTTCACATAGGGAAATAAAAAACTTGGTTGAGGCCAAAAAATAAGACAAAACAACTAAAAACATTAGGATAAAATATTTTTCAAAAATCTTTTAGATGGCACCATTGACCTAGCAATAAAACAAAATATACTAGAGACCCAGAGAGGTAAACAGAGTGCTAAAACCAGATTTTATCTTGAGGGAATCTTCCAAACTCCAAGGAGCTTCTATTTCCACACAAGGGAAGGGCACATGAGAAAAATATCAGAGTATAGCCAAGGTGGGAAGTCTAGATGCTCCCCCTCATAAAATAAGAATCACAATAGGATAAACATCATCGAAAAGGCAAATCAGAGAATACCTCTCCAGGTGGTTGTAAATAAAATAGACCATCTCAAACATTTTCTCTGTGTGGAAGAGAAAAATAAACTTCATATCACAGACTGAGTCTCACTTGGAATATAAAGACATTAGATAAAGATAAAAGAAAATTAATATTCTGAAAGAAAAATATCTAAAAATATGATGCAAAAAATGCTTTTCATAAAGAGGGGAAAAAGGAAAAGAATATGAAAGAGAGGTTAAGAGACATGGAAGTCAAAATGAGAAAGTTTAACATACATATAATCAGTTTTCTTTAAAAATGGAATGAGAAGATAATAGGAAAGAGAATATTTGAAGACACAATGGGTGATAATTTTCTAGGAATGTTGCAAAATATTAGTTCACAGATTCAAGAACCCCAAGCAGGAAAAATAAAAAGAACTCCTCTCTCAGACATATTATACTAAAATAAAGAATACCAAAAAGAAATTTTAAAAGCGATCAGGGAGAAAAGACAGAATAACTGATTCCTCAATAACAACAATGGAAACTAGAAAGTCAGTGAGGATATCTTCAGTTTGCTAAGTAAAAGTACATGAATGAGGGCAAAATAAAGACATTTTCAGATAAGTAAAAACTGAGCTTGCTACCAATAACTAAAAGAAGGGTATACTAGGGAAAAGGAAAGTAACCCCAATTGGAAGGGCTGAGAGGTAAGAGAGGTTTATAAGAAAGAAAAAGAAAACTTATTTGTAAATCTAAATAAATATTAATTACATACATTAAATACATAACAATGTTAATACCTTGTAGAAATTTTTTAAAAGATAAAATATATGATAATAATGATGTATAAGTTACAAATCAAATTGAAGTTAAAGTATCCTAATGGTTTTAAGTATTTGAGAGAAGAATACAGTAAATATATCTGTTGATTTCAGATTTTGATCATTTATATATGCAAGTTAAAATGTTCTGAGTAATAACAACAATAAAAACAAAAAGAATGGAAATTGAGGATATAATTTCCAAACTAGTAGATGGAGAAAATATGAGAAAAATAAAACAATGTAAAAAATATAAGATGGAGATAAAATGAAAACAGAGAAAAAGCAAAATAAATAGAAAGCAAGTAATCTAAATTTATCTGTCATTACAATAAATAGAATAGACTAAATCCTTATTTAGAGATACAGATTGTCAGATTATGTTTCAAAATCAACTTTATGCTGATTATTGGAGACCCTCTGAAACAGAATAATATAGAAATATAGAAAGTAAAAGGATAGAAAGAAGATATACTAGGCAAATAACCAAAAAAGGTGAAATATTTCTATTAGTATTGGATTGTTGAAACTTTTATGGAAATAGATTTTATGTAATGATAAAAATTTCAATTCACCAGGAAGATATAATGAACATGTGTGTGTCTAATAACTAAATTTCAAAATACATAAAGTAAAATTTGAGAGACTATAAGAAAAACAACAAATAAATTCATCTCCATAATGGAAGACGTAAATACATCTTTCCAATTAATTGATAGAACAGAATTAATTGATCTCTTGCACTGAACTGCAAATCAAAAGCTGCATGGAAATCTTCATAAACATTGATCACATACTGGGCCATAAAATAAGTTTCAACAATCCTGTCTTATACTGAGTGATACAACCTCATTTAGTTGGCCGCTGGAAAGGACTGGCCACATGTAGGTAAGCTTATTCCAGAGAGGATTTTCCACTCTGGAGTGTTTCCACTGGCCTGGCTTACTGGTCCCTGCATGCTTTATGGCCCACCTAAAACAAAATAAAAAACAAAAAGGAATTTAGCAAAGTTAAATGCCACTTCAAAATATTCACTGAATACTTTTAAAGAACTAGGCAAAGAATGAAAAACCCAGATCTGATAATTTACTGTATACAAAAACACAAAAGTAACATTAAAATAAAATAATCATTTTTTAAATCAGGAAACATTGGCATACTACTTGACAGTGGAATTTGAGACAAAAGGCAAATTAGGATAAGAGTCATTTTATAATAACGATGACATAAATAACAATACTAACATAGAAAAAATCAAGCAAAACTGTTTAGAAAAAACTGTTTCAAAGAGAAACCAACACAGACAACAAATTACGATCTACCAGGTAAATTTTTCTTTAAGTAACAAATAAGGGCTTACAATGTCTGACTGCTATAACTAATAAATGTAAGTATGACCATTTATTTATATATATTGTAGCCTGCTAACAGAAAATAGGTCTTCCTCAACAGTTCTTGGAACATTTCTAATATTTGCCACATACTAACAAAGTAAACTTCAATACAGTTTTAAAATGGAAATTGAACAAGTCACTCTTTGTGACAAATAATAGAAGAAAATAGAAATAAATGAAAGTTTAAAATTTACAAGTTCAACCACAAGATAATTTTATCTCCCTCAAAATACTATTATACCAGATAGGAAAAAAAAATAATAAAAATATGATCAATACCTATTTAGAAAGCAACAAAAATAACAATCATGAAAACTTAAAAGATACATCTAGAATTAAAGTCAAAGGTAAACTCATAATGTTAAATGCTTATTTATTAAGAGCTAAATAGAGAAGGGAGTTTAATAAAGCATTCAACTCAACAATTTATTTTAAATCTATCTATATATAATTGTTCCATGGAAAACAGATGAAAGGAATTAATATTCAACTAGAAATAAATATTTTAGAAAATACAACATCAATAGAATGGATCAAAGAAGTGTTTTTGAGGTAAATAAAATAACAAACCTGTTGTATATAAATCTAGATTAATAAAAATATAATATAAACCAAATAGGAAAATTGAGTTAAATACTTAGCATAGAGAAGATTAAAAGACTATATTATGCATGTGTATGTTAATAAATGCAAAATTTGTAATAAATGATTTTTTTAAAAAAACTCATAGATTTGAAATAGAAAACATGCTCTTGCTCCTATAACTTCACAAGTCATGGAACAGATCATTTTCATGCTATATTAATATAAAACATTTTAAATCATAACCATATAGAAAACTAGCCAATTCATTCCATGAAGGGAAGATAAACCTCATAATAAAGTCAGTTCCTGATAATTTAAGAAGTAACGCAGCAATCTTACTTAAATTTAAAGATGTGAAATTTCTAAATTAATATTAGCCAATAAAATTTAACATTATGGCAAGAGAATAATCACTATAGCTAAATAATATGGAGCCTAGAAATAAAATGATGGACATTTATTAATATAATAAATCAGTGATTAATGAATGAGAATACAGGAGCAGTCCATCACTCAGCATTTTCTAGCACACGTCATGGTCACCTGAGCCTGAACATTTTCTGAGATTGCCCAGCCCTTTCACAACCACCTCCAGCATTCCTCATGTTTGAGGGCCCCGGTTTCCCATACGCTTGCTGACAATTCTCGGGGCCTGGACACCGAGGCGCAGTGGTGGCTGGAAAGACCTGTGTTTGCAAACATGGAACCTGCAGTGCTGCTGCTTCTGTGGCACTGCCCGTGCTCTGATCTAAGGCCAACACTGCCTGTTTCTAGACCCTCACCCTCCTCATCGCGGACTGTGCTCCTGCCTTGAAGTATTCATTTCCCTGCCCCTCTGGGTCATTCCACTTGCATAATGTCTGATAGCTTGATGTCTTTAAAAAAGTAAAATAAAAAGAACTTTCTCTATACACCACATCCACCTCCAGTGACTGCCCTGCCTTGTGTCCTTTCACAGAAAATTCCTTAAAAGACTCATCTCCTCTTCTTCTCCTCCCTCTTTCTCTTAAACCAAGTCCCATTAGGTTTCTATCTCTGAAACTCCAATGAAACTGCCCCATCGGACTTAAACGTTATCAAAACCAAAGGCCATTTCTTCAGACACAACTGAACTAATAGCAGCGTCTAACAAATGATCATTCCCTCCTTCTTAACATACTTTCTTTACTTAACTTCACTTGACTTCCATGAAACCACGTTCTCCTGGGTTTTTTCCCCCATGTTAGTAGCTAAAATTGTCAGTCTCTTCTTGCATGCCCGAAGGCCTCAGATAAATGCTATGAAAATCCAGGATCTGCCACATCAATCAAGTTGTTAGATGCCCGTCGGTCTGATGCATGTGGATATATTACTGTAAGGTAAAGGACAGGTTGTTGATGAAAAGACCCATCCTTTTGGTTGCTGTGGCTATATAACTTCAACCCATCAGGGTGTCTTTAAAAGGAGCTGGTCAAGTTCAACATACACTGTAATAAACATTCACACGGAGCAAAGGCCATGAGGCTGCAGAGTTCCAGCACAGCGTGAGCTTTTATGTAAAAGCAATAGGCCTCTTAATATGCTGTTTTATAGATGAAGAGCTGACAGGCCCTTAACTGTAATGGCACTAGCAGGCCCAGCTACAAACAACTGGACATGTGCAGAGCATAAATTAAAACTTTACAGCATCAGTAAGGACTCTGGCAATCTTCATTCCTGAAAGCCTGCACTAGATGGAGACAGTGATTCGTGCAATACTTACCGGCAGCCTTCTGGCCCCTGGAGAGCTTTTTTTATTTAATATTTTCCATTCTTCTCTTCAGTGTGAAAAAGGGTGTCATTAAAGAATTGGTGTTTTTAATAGAAACATTATATAAAACAAAATATTTCAGGCTTTTAGAAGGGCCTCCTTGAAAACACACACACATATACACATGTCCTACAAGGTAGTCAAATAAAGTTCAAAGGCAAGTTTATGTATTTAAAATAATGTCTTTATTAACCTTGCCTTTCTGATAAAGGCAAAATTCTATCTATGATGCTTCGTGAGTATCTACCCCCAGGCACAGGAGTATGGCCAAAATTAAAATATCCTCCTGGATATATCTGAACCTAAAAGTTCATAAATTGGGATCATTCTTCAATACTTTGGTTGACAGCTACCTCCTCCCTCAAAAATAAAGTCCAGGATTGATTATTTCATGGCTCCACCAGAATGCTCTAGTCAATTAATCCAATAAAAGAATGGGAAACAAAAACACTTTAGATAATATTTTGGAGGAGTCAAGTGCTTTTGATGGGACTTTGGTGTTGTGGCAGGCTATGAGAAATTGTGCTAGCCTGCACACACTGTGACAGAAAGGTATTATTATGCACTCTTGGAAATTAATAGTAAAATAAAAGCAAACCTAAATGTGTCCCAGTTAAAGAGAAACTGTCTTTATTCATATTCTATTAGGTCACAATTGTATTGTTTTCAACAATGTAATGAACATAGTAAATAAAATATGATACTACATATAATTTGGATCTGATACAGTAAATTATAAATACTCTAGCAAATTTCCATTTAAATCAGCAGTGTATAACAAACATGCAAGTAAAAATTAAGAGATTCACATCCCGCAGCTGTCAAAGAAACTCTTTGTGCTTACACTATGACCTATTTAGTTATTTAATGATTTTTTAAGGTTATCTAAGCCCCAAGACTAAACCACTTAGAATTCATCTATAATTAATTTAAAATTCCATGGTTCCTCAGAAACAGTGAAAGCACGTTATTCATACAGAGCAATAATACATTCCATACACTGGTTTTGATAGAAATCAGTTCATAAGACTAAATTTAAGTACCCTGTCTCTGGGAAAAAAAAAGAGAAAGAATTGCAAAAATAACGATAATATAATAACTACCTACTTCAATGGGATTTAATAATAGCCCAACAAATTTCCATGGATTTAAACTGTTTTGAAGTGTTCTAAAAGTCTAGTGCTCTAGACAGGGAAGAAATCATTCCAAATCAGAAACTACACATACAAGCTAGTGTTAAACATTATGTAAGGTTTAAAAGATTACGTAGATAGTTGGAAACCTGAGTCCATCAAATATCACTCTCTAGTCTTTTATGAGTACCAGTGTATGAAATATTTGAGGCTACATTTATTTTGCTTTTCAAAAAATTTTTATTAAATTTATTGGGGTGACATTGGTTAGCAAAATTAAATAGGTTTCAAGTGTACATTTCTATAATACCTCATCTATATATTGCATTGTATGTTAACCACCCAGAGTCAGTTCTCCTTTCATCACCATGTATTTAACCCCCTTTACCCTCTTCTACCATCCCCCCTCCTCCCTTACCCTCTGGTAACCACTAAACTGTTGTCTGTGTCTGTAAGTTTTTATTTCTTTATTTGTCTTGTTCATTTGTTGCTTTCAGTTTTATATCCCACATATGGGTGAAGTCATATAGTTCTTGACTCTTTCTATCTGACTTATTTTGCTTAGCATGGTAATCTCAAGATCCATCTATGTTGTCATAAGTGGCAGAATTTCATCTTTTCTTATGGCCGAGTAATGTTCCATTGTATATATGTACCACATCCTCTTTATCTAATCATCTATTGAAAGACATTCAGTTTCCATGTCTTGGCCACTGTGAATAATGCAGCAATAAACATAGGGGTACATATATCTTCATGGATAAATGTTTTCAGATTTTTTGGGTAGATACCCAGAAGAAGGATTGCTGGGTCGTATGGTAATTCTGTTCTTAATTTTTTGAGGAACCTCCATACTCTTTTCCATAGTGGCTGTACCAATTTTCATTCCCACCAGCAGTGCATGAGGGTTCCTTTTTCTCCACAGCCTCTCCAACACTTGTTATTACTTGTCTTGTTGATAATAGCCATTCTAACAGGTATGAGGTGGTATCTCATTGTGGTTTTGATTTGCATTTCCCTAATAGCTAGTCAAGTTGAGCATTTTGTCATATATTTATTGGCCGTTTGTATATCTTCTTGGGAGAAGTTTCTGTTCATGTCCTCTGCCCATTTTTTAAATTGGATTATCTTTTTGTTGTTGAGATGTATGAGTTCTTTATATATTTTGGATATCAGCTCCTTATCAGAGGCATTGCTTGCAAATCTCTTCTCCCATTTGGTAGGTTGGCTCTTTATTTTGTTGATGATTTATTTTGCTGTGCAGAAGCTTTTTAGTTTGATATAATCCCATTCATTTATTTTAGCTTTTACTTCCCTTGCCTTTGAGGTCAAATTCATAAAATCCTCTTTGAACCCAAGGTCCATAAATTTAGTACCTAAGTTTTCTTCTATGTAGTTTATTGTTTCAGGTCTTTTGTTTAGGTCTTTAATCCAATTTGAGTTAATTTTGGTAAATGGTGACAGATAGCAGTCTAGTTTAATTCTGTTTTTGCACATGGCTTTCCAATTTTCCCAGCACTGTTTATTAAAGAGGCTTTCTTTTCTCCATTGCATGTTTGTTGCTCCTTCATCAAAAATTATCTGCCCATATTTATGTGGGTTTATGTCTGGGTTCTGAATTCTATTCCACTGGTCTTTGTGTCTGTTTTTCTGCAATACCATACTGTTTTGATTATTGTCACTTTGCAGTATAAATTGAAGTCAGGGAGTGTAATACCTCCAGACTTGTTCTTTTTTCTTAGGATTGCTTTGGCTATTCGGGGTCATTTGTGAATCAATATGAATCTGATGATTTTTTGTTCTGTTTCTTGAAAAAATGCCACTGGGATTTTGATGGGGATTGCATTAAATCTATATACTGCTTTGGGTAATGTGGCCATAGTTAAAATGGGTAATTTTAACTATGTTGATTCTTCCAATCCATGAACATGGAATATCATTCCATTTCTTTGTGTCTTCTTGAATTTCTTTTAATAATGTCTGATAGTTTTCAGTGTATAGGTCCTTCAAATCCTTTGTTAAGCTTATTCCTAGGCATTTTATTCTTTTTGTTGCAATTGCAGAAAAAGTTGTTTTTGTTTCTGTTTTTCTTTTTTTTTCCCCTGAAATTTCATTGTTAGCATATAGGAACACAATGGATTTTTGTACATTGATTTTGTATCCTGCAACTTTACTGTATTTATTTATTGTTTCTAATAGTTTTTGGTGGAATCTTTATTTCCTATATAAAAAATCATGTCACCTACAAAAAGTGACAATTTAAGTTCTTCATTCCCAATTTGGATGCCTTTTATTTCTTCCTCTTGCCTGATTGCTCTGGCTAGGACTCCCAACACTGTGTTGAATAACAGTGGTAAAGGGGGCATACCTGTCTTGTTCCTGATTTTAGAGAAAAAGCTTTCAGTTTTTTACCATTTGGTGTGATATTAGCTGAGGGTTTGTCATATATGGTCTTTATTATGTTGAGGTACTTTCCTTCTATACCCATTTTATTAAGTGTTTTAATTATAAATTGATGTTGTATTTTGTCAAATGCTTTTTCTGCATCTATTTTGCAATTTACGCTGAATATCAAAGGTGAATTTAATAGTTGATGTAAATAATTTTTTTTAAGATTTAAACTTTAATATTAAAGGTGAATTTAATAGTTGATGCAAATAACTTTACCCTAACAAAAACAAGACACTGAAGACTGTAGTGTTATTAATTTATAAAATTCACACATATCAAGTAATTTTTGCATATTAAACATTATTCTACTTTATTCCTGGAATAGTTTGTACAAACTGAAAAATACACTTAGAATTTGTTCTCTGTCTTATATATTCCCAATTGCCCCTCTCTTTACATTATTTTGATAACTAACAAATTACTTTAGACAGAACCTGGAATTTAAAGGATAAAAGGGAGAACTATATGATCATATTTCCATCTTGCATAACTAGGAATTTCTGAGACTGAGAAATCATTCCAACAATTACACTGAAAATAATTCTTATTTCAAACTAATTTCCAACACTTTATATTATAGCCCTCGCAGCTGAAGATCATTAATTAAGCCTATTAACACAATTCAATTTTTTTAAAGATCAATTATGAAATATGGTGGAAACCTATAGTACATTAATGGTAATTGTCAGCAATATGTATGTATTTAGTCTAGAAAAATAAATAGATATACAGATGGATGTAAAGTCAAACCTGACAACTCTTGCAAGTTTGCTTTTTAAAATAAGTCTTTGACCTGTTTTGTTTTGTTTTTCTAGTCGATTCAGCTTCCTGGTTATTTAGCTGCTGGATACATAGACGTAATCTATATTCAGCACTAAAAAACTATCATTATGTCCCATAGAGAGTTTCTTACTTGTGTAACAGCAAAGCTCTCTTTGCAACTACTGTAAAATCTCCATCAAGTGTAAGATTTGTAAATAAAAGTAAATAATTCTTCCTTCAATAATACTTGCTTATGGTTGAAATCCATATGATCACTGAGTCCTTGAATCTGTTTATCACCTATTTGGGGGCTCCACTACCTAAAGATTCTGTATCAATGTTTGTGCAAATAAGGCAAATGAATAACCATCTATTAGAACCTGCTCTCTCTCCCGAGCACTGTACTAGGCACTACAGGGAATCCAAAAGAAGTCAGAGAGGGCTTCTGCCCTCGAGAAAATTACAGCATTTTAGGTGGAAGCAAAAGTTACGTATCTGGGAAAGTTTTTGAAAACTACCTGAGACAATATGTAATGGCACTCTCAGTAAGAGCTATAACAGATAGACCTAATGGAAAGAGAATAATATGAGCCTTTTATTATGAAAAGAAACTATTGAGGCACAGGGGGACGTCCTTGAAGGAGGCATGAATTTTGTATACATGGAGAATAAAGAGTTTAGAATAGTAAAAGGGAAGAAGTGAGATGCCACTTCAAGAGATGGAAGAAGAATACAATCTTTTGATATTATATAATTCCAAAATATATGGTTCATTTTTTTAATTATTTTTTTCAACTACAGTTGATATTCAATAATATATTAATTTCAGGTGTACAGCGAAGTGGCTAGACATCTATATAATTTATGAAGTGATCTCCCTCGATAAGTCTAGTACCCATCTTATACCAGACATAGTTATTACAACATTATTGACTATGATCCCTATGCTGTACTTTACATCCCCATGACTATTTTGTAATGAGAATAATTTGTTTTATATACTAATTAAGAACATATGTATACATTGATTAAGAGAATTGGTAACAAAAAATACTTAATGTATTTTATCTATAGCTAATGGCTTCTACCTATAGATCTTCTATAAGCCTGTATAATGACTGGCTATATGACACCACCATTTGGTTGTCCTATAAAGTCCTTTAATTCAATGTCTGAATGTATTTTACCAAGCTCCCTTCTCTTCATGTGTTTCCTAACTTGTTGAGTGGCATAGTTACCCAACAAGAATTTCATTCCTAACACTCTCCTCTTAGTTGGTATCTTTTTAATTCCTGTGCAATTGTAGTTACATCACCCTTTCCATTTCTAATATTGTTTATTTTTACACCAATCTTTTCCTTTGGTCAGTCCTCCCAGAGATTTGTCCACTTATTAGTGTCTTCAAAGAATCAACTTTGGCATGTTTTTAATATATTTTATTGTACATTTTATTGATTCTGCTCTTAGGTTTATTATGCTCTTTCTTTTTTTATGCCAATTTTTTGTCCTATCTTCTTTAGTTGGACATTTAACTTGTTAATATTCAGCTTTTCTTTCCTTTTTAAATATAAGCACTTAGTAAATTTTCTTTTAAGTAAAAGTTTCAATATGCAGTTTTGTTATCAGTAAGTTATAAAAATTTAATAATATAGAATTTATTTAGAATTCTGTGTGTGTGTGTGTGTGTGTGTGTGTGTGTGTGTGTGTGTGTAAAATATCTTTTTGCTATTAGTGGCCTTGTGGTCTTCATAGTGACGATATTTTGAAATTTTTTGACACCTACATCATGACCCACTGTAACTTATATGGAACCCTTATACCCAAGAATAAGAGAATATGAATTCTTCTCAAACATCTGAAACATTAACAAAATATATGTTTCTTAAAGACACAGAGTTCTAGCTAGAAGAGAGAGTGATTCACATCTACAGCTTTTCATTTCCCAGTCTCAGTCATGTCTAGTCAACTCTTTTGCTCAAAATAAAGTGCTTCACTGTTTAAAGCTCGTGATTGCCTCTATTTATCCATAGCAGGAAGGAGCAGTTATCCCCCAAATAAAATCTGCCTCCCTTCAGTAGTAATAGATTTTTAGATGGGCACATAGACACCCAGCTAATAGGCTGTGAGTGGATGTGACTCGCAGACTTTATTCATAAAGCAATTAGATATGTGCGCCTCTTGTCCCTTTTCTTCATCCCACTGGCTAGGAGGTGGCAAAAGCTGGAACAGCCACTGTGGACCTCTAGGTGGAAGCCACATATTAAGAATGGCAGCGCTGGGCCGGCCGAGTGGCGCGTTGGTTAAGAGCTGGCTTGGGACGCCAGAGGGCCCCGGTTTGGATCCCACATATGAGGGCCAGTGACACTGCCCTCTACAGCTAAGATGCTGAACAACAGCTCAACCTGGAACTGGGCTGCTGTGAGTCGCCGGCGACGGTGTAGGCTGCAGCCCCTGTGGCACTGGGTTGCCATGGGCTACTGTGTGTAGCCAGCAGCCAGCATGAGCGGCCAGCAGCCGCAGTGAGCGGCCGTCCAGAAGCCGGCAACTGATCTGCCTCGCCCGGGAAGAGCACAATGATGGTGCCAACTCGGGCCAGTGAAGCGATGTCCTCCACAACTAGACTGAAGAACAAAAGGACAGCAACTTGTCTGTTCCCCTTCCCCCAATTCCCCAGCACTGTTCCCATCCCCCCAATTCCCCAATAAAAATCTTTAAAAAAAAAAAAAAGAATGGCAGCGCTGCCTACCAGCTCTCTGTAACATCACCTTCTCTATAAACATTCATGCAGAAAGGGATGAGGTTCTGTACAAGCCTCAAATTTGAGTGTTTGTCACAGCAGCTTAGCCTACATGCTGTCTAGTATGACCTTGGCCATTTCCATTGCTCCAGGTTTTTACTTTTTCCTGTGCTTCCTCTCAACATTTTTCTGCTTTTCTCTGTTATTTACTTCTGAGAAACTTTCATAAGTTGCTGCTACCATTGATAACTCATCTCTTTCCTAATTCTCATTGCTGCTTTCAGCAACTCCTGTCATGTCTTTTCCTTGAAGTCCTCCCACTGATTTATCCAATCACCTTCTCTGATTTCTTCAATAAATGCCCTTAGGGCAGTACATGAGAACTCTTTGGAAATATTGGCATTAAAAAGATGGACTAAGATGGTGCTGTGTGGGTTCCCAGGGAACTGTAGGATGGATTTCAGTCATCTACATCACCACATCACTACTAAGGCTGGGCCCAAGGAGACTGGCAGTCATGAGGAAGTGAGTGATAGCTTTTCGTAAGTATTTCCTCTTCAGAAATATTTCCCCAAGCAG
The DNA here is from genome assembly GCF_001890085.2 of Hipposideros armiger. Taxonomy (NCBI): domain Eukaryota; kingdom Metazoa; phylum Chordata; class Mammalia; order Chiroptera; family Hipposideridae; genus Hipposideros; species Hipposideros armiger. Next base: position 322,966 of record NW_017731495.1, on the reverse strand, counting down.
CTTTTAAGGCCTACAGATTGTTATGAGTGGCATTTTAGTTCTGTATCAAACAATGATCCCAGAAAAAAGAAGAACAAGCAACTGAGAGGAAAAGAACACGGTTGAGTTTCCAAATGGAAAGGATAACAGCAGTTATCTAGAGAAAAGAAATGATAAGGTATGAGGGCACTAGAAAAAGAATAAATATCAATAGGAAGTCCACAAATGTAATCAAATCACAAGGATTTTCTGCCTAAATTCAGTCTTGGGACATACCACCCAACATATTTTCACAGTTATACGCTCTGTGCCAGGGATCCAAGGTTGGGAATAAAAAGAAAACAGACAAACAAACAAACAAACAAACAAACCTGTTTTTGATCAGTGACTAGGTGAATCCACAGATGTGAAAGATACAGGTATAAAAAGCCAACTGTATTTATTGAAAAAAAATGTGTATAAGTGGGCCTGTATAAGTCAAACCCATGTTGTTCAAGGGTCAACTGTACTTCCTTAGGCTAGAAATTTAGAAATGTAATTCTTAGTCAAAGAATATTAACATTTAAAATTCTTGATGCATATTGCCTTACTGTTTTTCTAAAGGGATGGTGGTGATTGGAATTCTTTTTTGTTAAAAACATCATCAGGACAATATCTATGTTTGGGCTATAGTGTTTAAAATTACTTAACTCTGATTTGGGAAGGGACTGAAATAAAGATAAATTTTCTAATAGTTATATGGGCACCCACGTCAATTGTAGATGATCTGCCTTTCTAACATGAATCTAAAGACTTAGTGAGACCTCTGCAGACCTGTCTGGATTCAGTGCTTCCATATACCAGAACTTTTAAGAAAGCAGCACCTAAGATGTAATCAACTACTTTAATCTATTACTTTTCAGTGAGGAAAATGAGGCTCCAGGAGTCTTTCCCTGCTGGTTATAGGAAGAGTTTATAGTAAACTCAGATCCCTACAACACACTGAATCACACAAGCCACACAGGAAAACACCTCTTTAGACATAAAGAGCCTTGAATGCTCTGAAAGTATGCAGTAATTTTACCAATTCAGTTCCAGTATGACTGTCAGGGATGAGGTACCCAATAAATGTTGAGTAAACTGTTAAAATCAGGATGTAAGATGGTCCTCTCTGTGTTCTTTTACAGAAAAAGTGAGTTTTCTCTGATAGTCAACAAGCAACAGCAATTTTCCATAGTCTCTGAGCCCTTGAAATGGCCCTTTATATTTCCTTCTAATGTAATATGTTATACAAACAAAACAAATATGCATGTAAATAATCCTACATTTGTCACAGTGTGATATGTGGGTGACTTAAAAATCTGTGAGAAAAACTTCAGTGTATAAGAAATGGGTGTATTTCACTAGATGGAAAGTTTCATGGGGACTCTGTCTTGTGTTTCAGTGCATCTGCACTGCCTAGAACAGCATCTGGCACAGAGTCTGTGCTAAATGGACAGTTGGAAAACACACTACTAACCACAGACCTGAGCAACGAGGGCTCCTACCCTGGGCCTCACTCTTGCCCTCCTGCTGCTTCACGCAGTGGGTGAGAAGTCCATCGAGCCAAGGGGGGGAGTCCATCTGGAGTCCACATGCCTTCCCTCCACTTCTAGACAACTCTCTGAAACCTCAGGGTTCCCTGGCCAAACAGCCCCAAATTTGCTTCCAGTGGCTGGAACAGCCTCCTCCCCGACTCCATCCTAACTTCAAATCATGGTGCCAGTGTGTAGCCCCTAGCACTGAAAGGTGGCCACGGGAAAGTTCTGTCTGCGGGCTGGTGTGGCTGCCTGTGCAGTTTGGATGGCCATTGTGGTGCCGGATACAGCTGGGGCTGTGACGAGAAAGTGGGTATGGGCACTTGTGCTTTTATCCCAACTCTACAAATTTCAGAGGAGGCTTGGTTTAATAAATGGATGGATGGACAGATGCATGGATGGATACATGGAGAGATAAATGAAGGAGAACAAAGCCCTAACATGAATCAATGAAATATACCAGGGAAAGAGAAATGAATGAGGACACATGGGCTTTCCCAGAGATTCTGATAATAGCCAATTCTGTCAAGTTGGACAAGGACCTCTCTTAGTGCCTTTGATCATCCATCACAAGAGTAACAACACTGTCCAGAAAAATGGTAACTCTTCATAAGATATCTTAAAGTCGCCAAAAAGGTAGTTCTTTAACTTTTAGTCTAAAAATGAAGTAAAATGTAAATTATTAAGATAAAATTTCCAATCAAATGAAATTAAAAAATGTGTCACTCAACATATGCTCACTCTTAATCAAAACAGATTCATGCTTCAATTATAAAAAGTAAGTTCAAAATTCACAAAAATAAAGCACTTTCTCTTGTCTGGACATACTTGGAAGAGAAATGGTGCCTAGAGGTGCCCCACCAGGTATTTGTCAGCAGAGCACAGTGGTTGAGGGCAAGCAGTCTGATGCCAGACCCCTGGGATCTAATCTTGGCTTGACCTCTGACTGGCTGGGTGACCGTCGGCATGTCATTTTGGGGATAATGAGATATCTACTTTGGAGGGTTTTTATAAAGATTAAGTACATCATTATTTGTGAGGGAACAGACAACGTCCAGCTTGCAGTCAGCACTCTGGAAAGCTGACTTCCAAAGTTAAATCTTATGTTACTGTTAAATGACATAAACAGCATGTGACCCATAGTGTTAGCTATTCTTACTATATGCCACATTATATTTAAATCTCCAAAACAGGCATGGTCTCTAAGTGTTCAATTTAAATTTTCAATGCTATTCCCTAAGCTAACTACAAAGCAACTCTGGTAATAACAGTAGATTTCAACCATCTCAAAATATTTTTAGTGTGTCACCATAATTGATTTGGGTTAATGTAACATTCATTCAGTGGGAATTTTGTAAGTCAGCCAGTGGAAAGCCTGTGTTTTAACTTTGTCTTCCCTGGCTAGTGAAGTTGTGTTCAACGTTTCAATCATTTAAAATCAATGCTAAAGTTACAGAATAATAAGAAAGAATCTAATCACCATCTGTGCTAGAATGCTGCATGCAAACAGCATCCTGAGAACACCAAAGCAGCTGGAACACAGGAGCCAAGGAGAGCTACCCAGAAGTAAAGATAAATGGATTGCACAAACTACAATAATAATAATAATAATGATGATGATGATGATGATGTCTTTCACCCATGTTTTAGGTTGAAAGTCATATCATTTATACCTGTTTTTATGAAAATTTTAGGATTTTGTTATTTTCCTTTAAAAAGCTGAACATAAATTCTTAATCCCAAATATTCACATAAATTACATGTGTGTTAAATCATGCATGTTAATGGTGCAGTAAAGGCAGTCCAAAGAATTTCCATTTTGGGGGTCTCACAAATAGTTTCTATTTCCCCATTATTAGTATTACTGTTGTTTTTCTTAAAACATTTTCTGTTGAAAAGACACTTTACAACTTCTTCAACAAGTGAGTTAAAGTTACATGCCACTGAACAAAAACCTTCAAATTTTAACATCACAACTTTAATGGGATCTGTGAATATATTATCAGAATTGTCAGCAGCACAATGAAATTAAGTTAATGCACAATCTCCACCAAACTTCATAACATTGCCTCCTTTTTCACACAAATCAGACTGATTTGAAAGACACGCATTTGTTTGAAAATTAATAGCAACATTCTTTTGTTTCATTTTATGCAGCTTTAAGAGCATAGAAGACTTAGGAATTAATTGCAGGCTTCTAATAAACACAATGATGTAATGACGTATTTCACATTACTGGTTTATGTTTGATTCCAAATAAATTGCAGATTTTTTTCTAGCGTGATACTGAAACAATTACCATTTTGCAAAAAAGGATAATTAATCTGCAATTTTTTCACATTAGATCATATATCTCTAAAGAGTGCCCATGGATTTGATAGTCTTCAGCTGCTGTGTATTTATTTTTCATTTTTGCTACTGATGTACCGCCCCATCACTGCTGACATTTAAATGAGTGAGTATTCAACACAAATGTGATCATTTGTACAGCATCCAGTGCGGCCCCATACTGAGATGATTGCTTCTGGGAGCCATCCACGGGTTCTCAAATAGGGGGAAAAAGCCAGGCAAAATTTTATCAATTTACATTTTTCTGTGATTAATTTTTATGCAAATAAGGGCCCGACCGTGCTCCCATCTCACCTGAATCATTCGGATCATCAAAGACAAATTGAGCATCACTTATTTAAAAAATAGGCTTTAAACTACTCTACAGCTGTGTTGGAAAATGCTAAGAGCGGGGCATGAACTTCTCTAATATAACAGGAATAGATAAGAAAACATCTTTATGTGCATTTTGTACACAATGCCATAAACATGGAACTTAACAAAATAAAAAAAATGTCTTTGCTTTGAATATTCTCTGGTCTTTGTAAATAGTCAGCAATGGAAAGGACAATGTATGAAGCAACATTTCTGCAGTTTCTGAATGCATAATCAAAGGTGTTTCCCACTAAGCAAAATACACAGACTGTTACACATCTTGGACAACTTTCTATTGCTTCTGGATGAAAGTGTCTAATAAATACATAGGCAAAACAAAATGCCATGGAATTAAATGACAAACCTTAGTTTGTGGTTCGGGGGTTTGTACTGTCAGTATTATGTTGCATAAAATTGACATAGCACCTCTAAGTTTATGCAATCTGTTTCTAAATTCACCAAACTTTCACTAAAATAATAGAATTATTTAGTTTGCATTTGGAGTCCATTAGAAATTATAAAAATCATATTAGATTTTTTAAATAATAATATTTTTTAGATTTATGAACCGCAAATAAAGATGTTTTCCATGATATTTGGAATCAAGCAAATGGTACAATTTAGACAGACACAGTTTACAATGCTACTACCTCAGCAGTAACTAAGTTCAATTTGCTCTTTTTTAGAAAAAGCTGTATTTTCTCACATGGTATCTTTAAAAATGTCCTTCGGGTTTTATATACATGACTCAGTTATCAAAATCTTCCCAGATGTCTCTCTCCCTCTCTCTCTCTCTCTCTCTCTCTCTCTCTCTCTCTCTCTCTCTCTCATGAAAATAATCGACAGAGCAGAAATAAATTGTTGACAATTCTCTGAGAATGGAAACAGACCACAGGGGGTAAAAATCTGGTTATCTGAATGGGCGATATAATCGAAGGTTCAGCTAAGCTAAGGGAATTTCAACATAAACAATGCTCTTATTTCCCAGAATGGATTCTCCTTTATATACAATAGTGGAGGAATGCCAATCCTTTCCTTACTGCTGTGAGAAAAGTGCTGGACAGGAACAAGATTAGAATCTTAAAAGCTGTCCTGGGGAGCTAAATTACTGTGCAGTGTACAGGTGAGGAGGTAAAAAGAGAAAAAATAAATGGAGTTTATTCCATGGTTTTTAGAGTTTATTTCACGAAGACGGAATAAAGATATCTAAATCCATAGTTACAGTCTCTCCATGTGAGATGGCTCTGTGTGTGTGTGTGTGTGTGTGTGTGTGTGTAACTGTGTATAGCCTCCTCTCTCCCTCACCAACAAAAATATGCCATTCAACACCATATTCCACACACACACACAAAGATCCCTGTTTATATTCTTACTGTTGCACTTCAAAAATAACCTGGGAAAAACAGGTGTTTCCCTAACAAAAATTCACTAATGGTAGCCTGGTGAGCAATTGATGAGAAATAGGAGAGTAAGCAGATTCATACAACTCTTGACACACGCACACATCTGTCTAGTCTGATCTTTGGGTGAGTCGGTTTGAACTGGCCAGCACAGAATGTCTTCCGCTGTGATTCAATTAGGAGTGGAAGCAGTTTACATAGTTCATAATCTGGACATTTCACATTCTCAAACAAAGGTGGGCATAAAGCAACTCAATCCCCAAGGATTTATAAACTCTACCCCTGACTTGACACAGCAGCTGTTTGGTCAAAAGCAGGTCACCTGGCAAGCGCACAGCTGTTTTTTTGAAAGTCCAGGATAGTTGCCAGTGTAATGTGAAAACTAGCTTGTCTCTCACAGAAGTAAATTGGCATCTCCCAAATGACAAGGAGAACAGCTTCTACATGTGTCAATTGAGTACATGTACATGTGGGGATAATGGGACCAGGCACTAGAGAAGGGGAAATCCTTTAGGGCGAGTCATCAAAACTTAGGGAAGGAAGGGCTGGCCGAGTGGCTCAGTTGGTTAAGAGCTCGCTCAAGAGTTTGAGCTCTGAGCAACAGCGGTTCGAGTCCAGCCCGAGCTGAGCAGCCGCTGAGCTGCCAACAGGTAGCAGGATGGCTCAGCTTAAAAAAACAAAACAAAACAAAACAAAAACTTAGGGAAGGAATAAAGTTCATCCTAAAAGGAGGGGGAGTCCAGGGCTCCTGGTGAGCATCGCTGGGTCTCACAGGCCATGCATTTAACCTTGGCCATCATCTTTTTTCATAGTAATCAGGTGATCCCTCTTTCCATCTGAACAACCATTCCTTGGTAATCATCCCTAATTTAAGTGAAAAGCATAATTTTTGGATTCTGCTTCCCAAACCTCAAAACTTCAGCATAGGGAACAAAATCACATCACATCTTGGCAAAAATTGTGAATCTTACAGATCTTAGGGCAAGAAACTCTAGAAGGAGAATCAGAAATCAAAAGCAAAAACTTCAGCATGATGGGACCACATGTGAACAATTCCAGTAGAATGCATTCCTTCATCTCAGTTTCTGAATTTTAAAATTGAAATACCTGTAAATCAACCCTCCCCCCGAATGATTGTCTTTCTTTTTTTATAAAAATAATATAATCATATTAAAACATTAGCGTATGTGGGTTTCTTTTTTCCCATTTATAGCATACCTATTTATGTCAGTTTTTAAAATTGAACTATAATCTACATAGAGAAATGTGCCAATTTTAAATGTCTAGTCCAATAACTTTTACACATGTAGACACTTGTATGGAAGTACAACCTCACAAAAGAGCTAGAGTATTTCCATCACCTCATTTTACTCTCACTAGAATTATACAAAGTATTAATAAGGTGAGATGGGGAAGGTGAGGCTCAAATAAATTAACAAACTTTCCACAGGTCAGATAAGTGACACGGCTAAGTTTGAAGCCCATGACCATCTGATTGCAAAGACCACATCCTTTACACTAAGCCACAGTGGCTCTAGCAAATGAAGACAATGAGAACGTGGAAATCAACATTTATGGAAATAAATTCCAAAACTAATGAATTAACTATTGATTAAAAATGAATAGGAAGAACATTTTGTGAACTAGTGTATTAAAATAATATTCTGATATATTCAACATTAAAAGGGATGCCATATTTTTCTTTAGGGAGAAAAATTAGTATTAGGCTCAGCTACATATGGCAGAAAACTCAAAAATAGTAGATTAAACACAATAAAATTTGATTTTTTCTTTTATGAATAAATACAGGGATTAGAAGTCCAAGATTGGTATGACAGTTGTTCAGTCATTAGAAACCCAGATGTTGTCATTTTTTTTTCTCCACTATTCTTACAGTTTTTCCATATATATATATATAGTTGTCTCATGCTCAAAAAATGTTTGCTGCAGCTCTAGCCATCAGGTCCATTTTTCAAGCAGCAAAAAGAAAAAAGACAAGGGTAAAGGGTACCTGTCTAATTCTTTAATTAGTAGCTTTTAAATAGCTTTCCCAAGAATTTCATCTAATGACTTCCAATTTTTATATCACAGGCCACCTATACTTGCAGTAGAGGCTATGGTATTCAGTACTTGGGTTAGACTCATTTCCACCCGTGATAATTAAAGAAGAGGGAAGAATAAAAGTTTGGCAGACAATTAGTAGTTTGTTTTTTTTTAGAGAGAAAAAAAAATTATCCATTTAGCACTTAGGCTAATAGAAATCTAAGAAACTCCAAACATATATAAGAATATAAACAGCTCTCTGCTGATAACCAGAACTAATTACACTGAAAAATACCATAAAAAAGAATGGCATTCTTTCTGAAGTGACCAATGAAAATAACTCCTACTGTATTAAAGGAAAACAGGATGTTACTTTATATATATTCATTTAGAGAAAATTATAAATAAAATTGGGTCATTCAAGTAAATATTTCTTGAGTTTCTACAATGCCAGGAATTGTTCTGGGCACTTGGGATATAACCATGAGCAAGATAGACAAGATTACTGCTTTTGTGGAGCTCATATCCAACAAACAAATAAAGAAGGTCTGAAAACAGTGTTATACAGAGAATTAAAATATGTTAACATGATAGCGTGACCATGTAACTAATTTATTTGGGGTTATCAGAGAAAACTTCTCTTAGGAGGCTACAATTAAGCTGAGATTCATATGACAAGAAAGGAAGAGCTATAGGAAGCTCATGGGAAGAGTGTTTGGGGCCAGAGGAACAGCTGGGGCAAAGTCACTAGATGAAAAACAAACAAACAACAACAACAAAAATTAGTTATGTTTCAGGAACAGAAAGAGAGCTAGGAGGCTGAAGCAGAGCAAGGTGGTCAGGAACCAGACCATGTAGAGTTTGGCAAGCCAAGATAAGAAGCTGAGATTTTATTCTAAACATGATGGAGTGTGTTGATGAAAGTGACATTGTCTGAATTTCATTTAAAAATAACAACTGGCTGCTAATGGAGAATGGACAGGAGGGGAGCAAAAATGGAAGCAGGAAAAGCAGTTAAGAATCAACGGCTATAGAACAGATGATGATGGCCAGGATGAATTTAGTAGAAGTCAAAATAAATTGATAGGTTCAGGATCTAGGTATAGAAATAAATGAACAGATTCATCAGTTAAACTTGAGGATGAATTCAGTATTGGGATGAGGCTGATGGCACACACACACAAAAAAAGTGAGATGCCCAGGTGTTCAGCTTAAGGACATGGATAGATGGAGATGACTGGAATAGGAGCAAGAATGGGTTAACAGTGAAATCAAGGAAGAAATAAAAAAATACCTTAAGACAAATGAAAATGAAAACACAACAATGCAAAATCTATGAGACATATCCAAAGCAGTTCTAAGAGGGGAATTCATAGCAATACAAGCCTATCTCAAAATTAAAAATAAATAAATAAATAAATAAATAAATACAAACCTCAAGTAAACAATCTAACTTTACACTTAAAGGAACTAGAAAAAGAACATCAAATAAAGCCCAAAGTGAGTAGAAGGAAAAAAATAATAAAGAGCAGAAATAAATTAAATAGAGTCTAAAAAAAATATTAAAAATCAATGAAACCAAAAGCTGATTCTTCGAAAAGATAAACAAAATTGACAAGCCTTTAACCAGACTCACCAAGGAAAAAAGAGAGAGGGCCCAAATAAATAAAATTGGAAATGAAAGAGAGGTGACAACTGATATCACAAAAATACAAAGGATTATAAGAAAATATTGCAAATAATTATATGCCAACAAATTGGGCAATCTGGGAGAAATGGATAAATTCCTAGAAATATACAATCTTCCAAGAATGAATCAAGAATAAACAGAAAATCTGAACTGACCAATTACTACTAATAAATCAAATCAGTAATCAAAAAACTCCCAAGAAACAAAAGTCCAAGACCAGATGACTTCACAGGTGAGTTTTGCCAAACATTCAAAGGAGAATTAACACCTGTTCTTCTCAAACTATTCCAAAAAATTCAAGAAGAGGAAAAGCTCCCACGCTTATTTTACAAGGCCAGCATTACCCTGATTCTAAAACCAGAAAAAGGCATTACAAAATAAAATTATAGGCGGACCTGAAGATAGATGCAGAAACCCTCAACAAAATATTATCAAACCAAATTCAGCACTACATTTAAAATATCATACACCATGATCAAGTGGGATTTATTCCTGGGATGCAAGGTTGGTTCAATATCCATAAATCAATTAATATGATACACTATATAAACAAAACAAAAGATAAAAATCATATGATCATATCAATAGATGCAGAAAAAGTGTTTGGCAAAATCCAGCCTCCATTTATGATACAAACTCTCAGCAAAGTGGGAATAGAGGCAACATAATAAAGGCCATATATGACAAATCTATAGCTAACATCAATGCTCAATGGGAAAAGAAAAAGCGTTCTCCTTAAGATCAGGAACAAGACAAGGATGCCCACTATCACCACTTTTATTCAACATAGTATTAGAAGTCCTAGCCACAGCAATCAGAAAAGAAAAGGAAATAAAAGGCATCCACATTAGAAAGGAGGAAGTAAAGCTGTTATTATTTGCAGATGACATGATACTATATATAGAGAACACCAAAGATTCTGCCAAAAAACTATTAAAATTGATAAATTTAGTAAAGTAGAAGGATACAAAATTAATATTCAGAAATCAGTTGCATTTTTATACACCAATAACAAACTATCAGAAAAATAAATTAAGAAAACAACCCCCTTTACAATTGCATCAAAAAAATAATAAAATACCTAGGCATAAATTTAACCAAGGAAGTAAAAGAGCTGTACTCATAAAATTACAAGACACTGAAGAGAGAAATTAAAGATACAAACAAATGGAAACATATACTATGCTCATGAATAGGAAGAATTAATGTAGTGAAAATGTCCATACTACCCAAATCAATCTATAATTCAATGCAACCCCTATCAAAATTCCAATGGCATTTTTCACGGAGCTAGAACAAATAATCTTAAAATTTATATGTAACCACAAAAGACACCGAATAGCCACAGCAATCTTGAGAAAGAATAACAAAATTGGAGGTATTGCACAACCTGCTATCAAGCTATACTACCAGGCTATAGTAATCAAAAGAGAATGATACGGGCCTAAAAACAGACATGTGGATCAATGGAACAGAATAGAGAGCCCAGAAATAAACCAATGCCTATATGGTCATTTAATCTATGACAAAGTAGGCAAGAAGGCACAGTGGGGTAAAGACAGTCTATTTAATAAATGATGTTGAGAAAACTGGACAAATACATGCAAAAAAAGTGAAACTGGACCACCTTCTTACACCATATACAAGAATAAATTCAAAATGGATTAAAGACTTAAATGTAAGACCCAAAACCATGAAACTCCTAGAAGAAAACATAGTCAGCAAACTCTCTGAGTAGTATTTTTTTTTTATCTATCTCCTTGGTCAAGGGAAACAAAAGAAAAAATAAACAAATGTGACTATATCAACGTAAAAAGTTTCTACACAGCAAAGGAAACCAACAACAAAACAAAAAGACAGCCTACGAATGTGAGGAGACATTCGCCAATAATACATCTCATAAGGGGTTAATATCCAAGATTTATAAAAAAACTCATATAATTCAACACCAAAACAAACAAACAAACAAACAATCCAATTATAAAATGGGCAGAGGACTTGAATAGACATTTCTCCAAAGAGGACATGCACAAGGCCAATAGACATATGAAAAGATGCTCAAAGCCACTAATCATCAGAGAAATGCAAATTAAAATCACAATGAAATATCAGCTCACACCTGTCAGAATGGCTATCATCAATAAATCAACAAACAAGTGTTGACAAGGATGTAGAGAAAAAGGAACCCTTATACATCATCTGTGGGATTGAAAACTGGTGTAGCCACTATGGAAAACATTTTGGAGGTTTCTTAAAAAATTAAAAATAGAACTACCTTATGACCCTTCTGGGTATTTATCCAAAGAAATCCAAAACACCAATTTGAAAAATAAATGCACCCCTACATTCACTGCAGTACTATTTACAATTGCCAAGATATGGAAGCAACCGAAATGCCCATCGACAGTCAACTGGGTAAAGAAGTGGTACATATATACAGTGGAATATTACTTGGCCATAAGAAAAGAATAAAAACTAACTTACCATTTACAACAACATGGATGGAACTAAAGGGTATTATGCTAAGTGAAATAAGTCAGATTGAGAAAGACAAATACCGTATGATCTCATTTATATGAGGAATCTAAAGAACAAAATAAACGAACAAACAAAACAGAAACAGACTCACAGATACAGAGAACAAAGTGATGGCTGCAGAGAGGAGGAGAGTTGGGGAGCTGATTGAAAAAGGTGATGGGATTAAGAAGTATAAATTGGTAGTCACAAAATAGTCACGGGGATGTAAAGTACAACATATAGAAAATATGTTCAGCAATGTTGCAACAACTATGTATAGGTATTAGCCTAATTGGGAGATCACTGCATAAATTATATAAATGTCTAACAACTATGAAATACACCTGAAACTAATTTAAAATAATATTGAATGTCAACTGTAACTGAAAAAAAAATAAATAATTGAAAAAAGAAAATGGATATTCAAAGAGGTTCCATAATTGGCCAATGTCACATAGCTTCAGGCAGAGTTGGAATTCAAACTTCATTCTAAGCCCAAGCCTGTGTTCTTTACATGATTAAACGGGCTACCCAATTAAAAAACTCTTTCCATTTTGGACGTGTATAACCGTCTCATGCACTGTGTACAAAAAAAAACCAATTTTTTTTAAGTGAACTGTTTTCTCTGTGCTGTCCACATCAGAAACAAGCACATCCATGCTTTCTAGGTCTAAGACAGCACTATCAGGCAGAGTATACTATTTCTGCATAACTCTATTCAAGAATCTTGGATAAAACATCCAATTTAAATCACATATTATACATGCAAGATATTTCTCATATCCTTATCTAGGAAGTCATTTCTTTAAAAATGAGTGTCATGAGTTGTCAATAATAAAATAAATTCATGATTGCTCTTATGAAATGATGGGCTAGAAACCTCTAAGGCTACCAAAAGTTGATGTGAAAGGATGAAAGAAGAGATAAGAGATCAGAGACTTGTTTGTATCTTTGTTTGGAGTGTGTGTATGTGTGTGTGTGTGTGTGTGTGTGTGTGTGTGTGTGTGTGTTACCTGGGCCCAAAATACCTGAAATGCAAAATTGAAGGATGGTGTATCTCTATTCCAGCCAGTCCCAAATCCGCCAAGAAAGAAACTGTGGACATGACACGTTTTTTTCAAGAGATGCTCTAAAAACACATGGTACCATTAGCGCTTCCTCAAAATTTAAGCAACAAAGGGCAGCCCAGAGCTGAGGTATCAACTACAGCAGAACCTCTGTATGCCATTAAATATGGATATACAATGTAAAATGCCTTAGATATTTTCAGACAGACACAAATAAAATTATCCTCATTCCTGTAAGATCTCATACTAGGGTCTTCACTGCAGATTGAAAGGGGGCACAGCAATTTTTAGCATCTTGAGATATCTGTAGTGTTGAGATGCACTGGAAGATGCTCCCAGGAGCAGGGAAGCCATGTTGTCATCAAAGCACCAGTAGTACAGGTAAGATCCTTCTTAATGGAGTGTATGCTCTCAACAAGGGAGCTACAGCCAAAGAATATGAGAGGCAAGAGGACTATCCATGAATATGTGTGAAACTGTGCTGCTGCTCAGGAATAACCAGGGAAGCAAAGCTACAAGGGCTAAGGTGCTCTGGTTAGCAGGTGGGGCTATTGGCCAGGAAATGTGGCCATTTGCACTATGACTTTATTTGTATCTCAGGCTAACAAGGTCTGAGGACATTTGGGTCCCACTAATAATAAAGCACATGTGTTTTTATAATACAATTCTATGTTTATTTGCTTCTTATTAACTGTATTAAGCTATTTACACAGTGGGATTGTATTTAAAGAGTTATTTAGTAAAGCCACAGTCAGTTTCACTAACGCTAATCACACAGGTGCAGTGAAGCAAACTTAGGTTCGAGCAAGTAACATGGGTAAGAACTTCCCATTCTTGTGATATTTTCCAGGCCAGTGGACTTGAAATTAAGCCACTCCAAAATAATTCTGGGGTGGGAAGCTTCCTAGGATAACACAGCCACATTTAAGTGAGAGTTACGAGGAGAAACTGATGTGAGAGAGCTGTAATATTGCTGGCATAAAAATAGGTGCCGCCAGGGAGTGAGGCAGCTGACAAATGGGCTTGCTGAGGGAGGGCTAAGGGCCATTCCTGGTAACAATGAGGAGGCCAGCCTGACGCAGCCGGTGCTCGGCTGTAATGAGAACCCAGGACCTCCAGGGTAGACAGGAGGCAGCACAGGTGAGGGCTGCCTTAAGGAGAAGGGAGGCATGACACCTGGGAGTGACAGCCGCTGCAGAAGAGGACCGACATGGAGACAAGGGGTCCAGTGCAAGGACCCTGGGCTTGGGTGGGCACGATCAATAAGCAAAGTGTTAAGACTCAAAATATCTGATTCCAAAGACTGAAGTGTATCAATGGTGAAAATCAGTAAGGCTTTCTAGTAACATGAAGGAAAATCCAGTGGCAGCTGGGTCCCGGTGGCCTGGACCAGGAAGCTTTAGACGAGTTGCTCATTCAGGGCCCACCATGTCACTCAGCTCCACTGTCACTCTAAATCCAACTAAACCAATGTACAAACCTGCACACCCGATCTCTTCCTCTCTCTCTCCTCATTTCCTTTATCTCTCTCCAGCCTGAAAGAAATATATACTCTGGAGGTATCTGGTATGTATGACACCAAAAGAGGTTTATTTAGGAAAGATTTTACCAATAAACATACAAGAAAATTTTTTCTAAATAAGATGGGTAAATTGTATCTTTCATATACATAAGCACATTAGAAAAAGAGAAAAAACAGGTTTTTATAACTGTTTTTGGAAAAAAATTTAAACTTACTAAAAATGGAAGATAAGGATAACAAGAATAGGGAAAAACATACTTCATTTACATATTTATTATTTATTCAACAAGCGTTACTTGGCACCTACTATGTGCTGTACATTAGTGGATATTGTTGGGTAACAGAGATGAAAGGGATCTGCTCTCTGACTCAAGTTTTCTAAGAAAAAAATGTTACACAAATAAAGTGTGATATAAAATGCTCTCAAGGTATCATAAGAAAGACATAAATAAAATTATACTTATTTCTATAAGATCGCATTTGAATATATGTTAACAATAAAATGTGGAACATCACGTCATTTGAAAAGAAATGCTCTATTTTTCTTCTAATAAACATGTACCCATATGTTAAGTTTACAGTCCTGAAGGCCATATTCAGGAGAACAAGGCCCTGAAATTGTGCCAGTCTGGCTGAAGGTTAACCCCTTTGTAGTGATCAAATAATGACTGAAGATAAACCAAGATAGGCCACTCAACAGGGTAATCTCCCTTTGGCTGAGTGGAAGGTCTGCTCTCCAAAGAATCCTTTAAACCCAGACTCAGTGAGGCAGCCCAGCCAAACATGGATACCAACCTTATTTCTCAGACTCAAGCTATTCAAGACAAGACTCCAAAGCAAGTTGCAGCAAGCCCTGAGAAAGAAACTGCCTCCTAAATATTACCAGGTTATAACTAATGCCCCACAGCCTACCTTTTGCTCCCATCACCATGGTAATAAACTGAGTCACACATTAAGCAGTACACTGTAAGATGCATGGAGAGGCCATGATGGTACAGACAGACACAAAGCTGAAGGAAGACTGAAATTTTTAATGACAAAGAAGAGTAAAAACCCAAAAAGTCCAAAAGCTAGACATCTGGTTCTAGGTATTTTGTAAAACAGTGTGTAATGTTTTGGGGAAAGTTGCTAGCTCTTGATTGTCAATATTAGTCTTGATATAAAGAACCTAAAATAAAATCATAGAAAAAAATGTTTTTGTTATATTTTAAGAAGAAAAGTACTGAATTTCATCCCAGAGTATAATGTACACAGCCCATGGTGAACTCAGATACAGTTTGCATATTTGGTTACAGATTCTAAATCAACTAAGTTTGTTTTGATTTTCTATGACAGTGTAGGTTTAACTTTCCTGAATACTAACTAAGCTTTATTGAATGAAAAATTAAAATGGAATTTCATGTAAAAAATTATGTAAAATACTTTCCCAAAATATACCGAATTCTACCAAACATTTAAGGAAGAAATAACACCACAAATGCTATACAATTTTTACCATGAAAACGCAAGAGGAGGCAGGACTTCCTAGATCATTTTGTGAGGCCAGCATTAACCCAATACCAAACCCAGACAAAGATCTATCCAGAATAGAAAACTACAGACCAAAATTCCCCTTGAATATAGATGCATTAAATCATCAACCAAATATTACCAAAGTAGATCCAGCAACATTAAAAAAAGATGAAACAGCACATAGCCAAACAAGATTCACCAAAGGAATTCAAGACTGGTTCACCGTTTCAAAATCAATCAAAGTAATTTTCCATACTAACTGACTAAGAAAAACCATATGATCATCTCAATAAATGCATAAAAATCATTCAACATTTTACAAAACACCTGGCCACTCTTTAGAAGAGTCAAGATTATGAAAAACAGGAAATACTGAGAAATTTAGGAGACTAAGGAGACATGACTGATGAAGGCAATGTGGAATGTTGGACTGGAGCCAGGAATAGAAAAAAAAAAGGACATTAGTGGGAAAACTAAGGAATAAAATCTGTAGTTTAGTTAATACTATTGCATTAACGATGACGTCTTAGTTTTGATAAATGTACCATGGCTAGCATTAGGGGAAGCTGAGTGAAAAACATAGAACTTTCTACTATCTTTACAATTCTTCCATAAATTTAAAATTATTTCAAACAAAAAGATTTAAAAGCATTATGTATAATTTAACTTTGTTAGATATTTTCCTTAAAAATTATTATAACACTAGCTTAGGAACCTGAGGCCTTTGGTCCAAATTCCAGCCCCACCAACAAGCATGATCCTCAGGCAACTTGGGGATCCCTAAAACTCAATCCTTCAAACTTAAAATAAGGAGTTCCTAACCCTTAAAATAATGAGTTTGGACAATATGACTCTTACAGACCTCTTTTATCATAAAACAAAGAGAAAAAATTGGAGGGAGGAGAACTTATATTTCTAAAAAATATAAAACTCAAAGTATTTTTCAATGTAAAATTTTACCCAAAATATAAATGTCAATACATTAAATAATTACTGGAGATCTTTGGAGCACACCAGAGACTATCTCACAGTGTTGGCGAGCGAGGTCCAATTTCTAAGAGCATGGATGCTTGAGACTTGAATCATTTTCCCTTGGGGAGGGAAGTCAACCTACCTAAAGTCACCAACCAGGAAAAAAAGGAAAGTCAAAGCCAGTGGCTCCAATAAGGGGTATGGTCTGTCCTGACTGTGAAAGAGCAGTCAGAGCCATCATCAACTACAAGTGCAACACCAAGGGCGTTGTTGCATGAAGATGTTAGGGCAGCTAATCAGCTAGATGGGAGTAATGACTGCTCCTTCAGACACACACTGAATTGCTTAATTCCAACTTTTAAGTTAAATTATAAGTCCATTCATTCAAGAATCACAATGCTCTATATTAAATGAATACCAAAAATACCCAAGAAAGAGTGAGTGTAATTGTCTTCAGTACTGTTTGCGATCTTTATTATAATATTTAGTCTCTTTTTCTTATGTAAGCAATTATTCGGGCTGCTATGGCTACACAATAAGATCTTAGGAGAGGAGGATTCTTTGCTTTCTGGTTACTGAAAGCAAGCTTATTAAGAATGACACGGGAAGTGTTGCAAACATTCATTTTCTCAATTTCAGGGCCCTTTTCTGTAAAGTCAAAGGGTACTAGAACATGTGTCAGGGAGCCACACAGGCATATCCTCACATTTCACTTAGAAATCCTTATGGATTGCAAGTCCCTAAGTGGGTCTCTGTGAAAGGCAAGTGCTCAGAATGTCGCTCTTTTCCCAAGAGAGAGCAGGTTTTGATTGCGGAACATATTACATTAATGAAGCTTTGCCGGCAGCTGGTGAGTGAAGCTTCTGGGTAGCATAGTGCGTTGTTCCTAATGCTGTGTTAAAAAGAGCCAAGCCTCAGCCATGCTCGAATTACTTGGGAAGAAAACGCAAACAGTACAAGTGAATATTAATTTAGGGTACTTATTTATTTTGATATAGTTTCAAACTTACAGAGAAGTTACAAAAAAAAACAAAACAAAAAGCTTCCATATTTCTCTGACTGAAATTGAATTACATATATAATAAACATATGTATATATATATATATATGCACATGTATAATTTGTGAGGCGATCATTTGAGCCTATAGATAACTTGATCCTCATCAAACTTTCATCCACTAGAATTGAATTAACATCTATTGATGATTCTTGTGCAAATCAATTATTACATGACAGCTGTGAACTGGTGGTTTTTCTAACTCAATCATCCCTTCGACATTTATTAGTTGGCATTCTACTCTAAGGAAGAGCCAATCTTCATCTTTTATTTATTCATTCATTTATTTATGTCAGTATTGACTCAAGGTGCTTATTTTATTCAATGGTCTATAATTCATGGCTATCATTATTTATTTTGATGCTAATATTGTTGAGTGAAGACTTTTTGAAAAAGCGTTTGAGGCACATTGAGTTTTCCCAAGTTTGCTTTCAGAGCAAATGGTCACTTGGCCTTCAAAACATTCTGAGGTAAAAAAAAAAAAAAAAAAAAAAAAACTTCTGTCCTCCTGTTTGAACAGAAACCCTAACAAATCTTTTCCCTGCTTAGAAACTCCTGTCTAGACACATTACTCTTTCACAGCACAAAATCTCTGTTTTGCTCCCTATCCAGGGCTACAGTTAATTATACGAAGAGACAGATGCTGAGCAGCCCAAGGCTTTCTGTGCCACCGCGGCGAGGCTGAGCTCCACTCAACAAGCAGGTAGTGGGTGAAGACAAATGCTGTTTGACAAGGCAGCATATCCCAGCACCCAGGGATAGAAAACAGACAGGCCACTCTGTGTTCCCAAGCAAAGACAGAGGAATATCAAGCAGATTGTTTCTGACAGAAATCATATCACAGCCACACTTCCAGACAAGGTCCGTGTGAATGAAATGATACACTTTCTGTTTCCCATCTTCTCCTTCAACAAAAAGCGAGTGTATCAAAGGTACATCGAAGGTGGCAGCTCAATGCAAGGTGGTTAGCAAGATTTTATAAGCTTCATTTCCCTTCGGAGATATTAAAGAATCAGCAACAGTTCATCGATTTGGGTGCTGCAGCTTTCCTCCTGATTCTAATGCATTTCCAGGTTCCTAATTACTACCACCTAAGTGCTCTATGTTCAGTGAATGTATCAAAATAGAAAATTCAAGTCATAAGTAGTCTTTATTTCATAGGGGAAAATAGAATAGATAAATTAGGCTTTCCCAAAATTTATTAAGCAATGATTAGTTTCTCAGATGTAAATCCATGCTAGAATATAGGTAAAAGTTATTTTTAGAGGCCACCTAATGACTTGTTCTTATACACTAACAGATATACAAAGGACATAAAAATAAAAATTTCTCCTCAACTAGTATAATTTGAAGCGGAAATAATATTTTTATCCAATAGAAATAATTATGCCAATGCTTTCCTCATGAATTGTCAATGAAATGTGAATTAGAACGATTCCTATCAAAGCATAACTAAGTTGTTTTAATATATTCGTTTTTTAACAGTTTCGTTTTTGTATTGGGTTTGTGGAAGGTACTCAAATGTTATGTCACAGAGACAATAAAAGAGTCAAACTAATATGTAAGTTCTAACCAACTGCTGTTTTCAGAAGTCAAGAAAGAACCCCAGTACAGCATGCTGTGAGCCCAACTGTTGGATGGAAGACCAACAACAATGATCATTCCCAAAGGAGAAGAGGGAGGGGCACCAAACATATTTAGGGGGGCTCTATTTCTGACCAGAAGGCCTAGGATAAGCTTTATGCAGAAAAGATCAACAGTTTACCTTAGGGAACGTAGTTAGCAAGAAACTGCCTTTATGCTACAATTTCTATTGCTTTAAATAATCTTTCAGTTAGTCCTCCAATTTTGTTATACACTGTCTCCATTTTTAGCATACTAGGACTCTATAAATCAAAAAATCACAAAGTAAATTTTGGAAAGAGAAATGCTCTTTCCTCACAGAAATTTTAGATAATGGCTGGGGAGTATATTCTTGACCAAAAATTCACATCAAATGAATCACATCACCAAAATTATATCCCAAAAAGAGTTATAACAACTATAAAATTCAATAGTAATTTAGAATAGTAAAATCATCTCTCAGTCTTAAGCAATTATTAATGTGCTATATACAAGAACCATTTGAAGAGCCCTCACACCCTACACTTTATGAAATAAACTTGACCTAAAACAAATACATTGTAGTAGCAATAAACCAACAATCCCATCCATCAATAACATTGTCTGTATTGAATACTTTTTGTCACAAAATTTGGATTTCCATACATAGTATATATGGAAATCTATGCAAAAGCATTCCTTTCTTTTTCTCTACAAAATTTTGTAAACTTAATTAAATCATAAAAATCATTCCAGAATTCATAAGTTCATAGGCTGTCTCAAAGCAATTTAGTTGGTGCTTAAAAAGACTGTTGTTGGAGACAATGATGGAACTACTTCCACAGAGAGGAAGGGGTGGGGAAGATGTTTCCTAAATAGCAGCTGACCCAATAGTTCCTTTGTTCATATTCCTTACCTCTATCATTTATTCCTGTGGTCCCCAACATGAATACACTAAAGATAGTCATGACAAGTACACACAAACTATGATAGGAGAAACACGGGTGTTGTGAAGCACAAAGAAGAAACACGTAACATGAACTCAGGAGTCAAGAAAACCTTCCAGGAGGAGATGATACCATGTCTGACAGCTAAGCCAAGAGCTTAAGGATAAGTGGGGGTTGGTGGGACAATGAGAG
Source organism: Hipposideros armiger (assembly GCF_001890085.2). Taxonomy (NCBI): domain Eukaryota; kingdom Metazoa; phylum Chordata; class Mammalia; order Chiroptera; family Hipposideridae; genus Hipposideros; species Hipposideros armiger. Next base: position 302,206 of record NW_017731495.1, on the reverse strand, counting down.
AAAAGATTCTAATGTGAGGAAACTTCACAGGAAAGGCTTGAATAAACTAGCAAGGGGAGTGGGAGAAGTGGGGTGTAGAGGGGAAAGAAGTACATCGGGAAAGACAAACAGGATGGATGGTGGGACCTTTACAGCTCAGGTTAAGCAGTATGATACCATTCAAGGATGTTAAACAGGGGAGGGACGGGATAAGATGTGTGTTATAGAAGCAACAACAGTGTGAAAAATGTGTTAAGACTGAAGGAAAGGTAACCAATTACAAGGGAAGAGAAATTGTCAACAAGTGGATGGATTTATAGTGTTTGTAAACTATTTAGGAGAGAGAGGAGGTAGTATGGATGACAGCTTGGTTTCTGCCTGGGCAACTGGTGGTTGGTGATACTATTCATTGACAGAGGAAACTTTTGGGGGAATGATAATAAAAGATCACTTTTGGAAATGCTGAGATGAGGTTCCTGAGAAGACTCAAAATGAGATATCCAACTGCCTTTCATATAGAAAAATTTTCTTCCAAATTATTTATGAGGGGATATAGGAGAACCACTCTTGTAAATGTTGATGGAAACAACACATTTTATTTTGAACCAAACAGAACCCAAATTTGCCACAATGTATTGTCAACTAGTGTGCAAACCCTTTTAAATTGTTGAAACATTTGTGTTCAATATACAAAACACTAAATTTCTCTCCATTATAAGAAACTAGTCTAGGGCCGGCCAAGTGGCTCAGTTGATTAAGAGCTCACTCAAGAGTTTGAGTTATGAGCAACAGCAGTTCGATTCCTGGCCCAAGCTGAGCTGCCAGTGAACTGCCAACAGGTGGCAGGATGGCTCAGCTAAAAAAAAAAAAAGAAAAAGAAAGAAAGAAAAAAAGAAACTAGTCTAGAATGCATGAATCAAAAGGCTAACTTGCTGTCCTTCATATTTCACTGGAATTCAGTATTTAAGTGCTGGCCAGGAGATGATACACTATAACAGTTAAGAATACAGCTAATGTGCCAGCCCAGTAGCTTAGTTGGTTAAGAACGTGAGCTCTGAGCAAGAGCGTTGCCTGTTGATTCCCACGTGGGCCAGTGAGCTGTGCCAGAGCTGAGCTTCCGCTGAGCTGTCAACAGGTGAAGGATGGCTCAGCTGGTGAGAGCACATGCTCCTAACAACAAGGTTGCCAGTTAGACTCCCAAATGGGATGGTGGGCTACGCCCACCCACAACTAAGATTGAACATGGCACCTTGAGCTGAGTGGCTGCAAGCTGCCGACGGGTGGCCGGATGGTGACTGGACTTGGAACTGAGCTAGCTGCGCCTTACACAACTAAGATTGAAGGACAACAACTTGGCTGTTCCCCTTCCCCAATTCCCCAATAAAATCTTTTAAAAAAGAATACAGCTAAGATCAGACTTCCTGGACTCAAATTCCTATTACTTTTCAATAGTAGTATAACCATGGGCAAGTTTCTTATCTTCTTTATGCTTCAGTGCTATATGCCTATCTATTAAATGGAATAAAAGATTGTGGTGTTGTGTGATTTAAAATAGATAATATGTATAAGTGTTTAGAAGAGCATTTTAGCAAAAATTAAATGTATGTTTTTTTATTTTTGTATTATATATATTATATATCTGATAAGTAGCTAATAACTAAAAGTAGATATAAAAAAAACTCATGTAACTCAATGAAACAAAGAGTGACATCATAATTTAAAAATTGACAAAGGCAGCCAGCCAAGTAGCTCAGTTGGTTAAGAGTTAGCTTAAGAGCATGAGCTCTGAGCAACAGGGCCGCTGGTTTGATGCCTACATGGGCCAGTGATGCTGCGCCCGAGTTGAGCTGCCACTGAGCTGCCAACAGGTGGCAGGAAGGCTCAGCTGGTGAGAGTATAGGCTCCTAACAACAAGATTGCCTGTTCGATGATGGGCTACGCCCATCCACAACTAAGACAATGGTTTTAGATTTAAGGAGGCTGGGATGCTTGCAAGTGGAAAGCAATGAGTTGCGCTGAGGTGACCATGAACTACGAGTATATTGTCTGTCTTTATTGGCAAGACTGATTGCACATGTTTTAAACTAGCCAGAGCAAGAGAATACTTTCAAATAACTAAAATATTAAATAAAATAAATAAATTCAAATTTTATAATTAATATAAATGTTTTCAATGGCAAATTTTCAGTGATACAGGAAAAATAATCACCATGAAAGGGGGACTATTAACACATGAGCACTCAAAGCATAGGAGTGGAAAAGCCAAAGGTAGAAATGTCAAAAGTAATGACTTCTTTAGTCAGCCTATATAGGAATAAAAAGATTGCTACTGTAATAATGTCAGATTTCAGGAGATAAAATCCATTTCTAATAACAAGAACATACAATAAGATTTTAGATAAGTTTGTTTATGGACACATTCTCATCTTCCTGGAAAAACGTTTTACACAAAAAATTGTAAGTCACAATAAATAAGAAGCCCACCTTTTTCCTGCAAAAAAGATTTATTGTTTTTTAAATAAATAAGAACAACAAGGTATAATGGTTCATAACCAAGATCTTTAATTCTTTCTGTAAGTTTATAAATGTATTGATAATCTTAAATGTTTGTTCCAAGTATCAGTGGCATCTAAGATGCATAGTTTTCATTACTGCATAATAAATGATCCCAAATTTAGCAGGTTAAAGCAACACAAGTACTTATTATCTCACAGTTTCCATGGGTGTGGAGTCCAGGAGAGGCCTGGCTGTATCTTCAGCTTATGGTCTTACAGGACTACGATCAAGATGTTGGCTGGGCTGTGTTTTCATCTGAAGACTTGACGGGAAAAATCCAAGCCCCCTCAGGCTGTTCACAGAATTCATTTGCTTACCCCTGAATGATTAAAGCCCTTCCTGATGCTGCCTGCAGTTTTCTGCTGCATGGTCCTCTGCACAGGTGGTTCATGTGATAGCAGTTTGCCCCTAGAAGAGCACTACTAGAATTTCTCACTCCAGTCTGCTAAGACGGAGTCTCATATAATGTTGTGTAAAAAGTGTGTGACTCCAATCATTTTTGCCACATTGTATTATTTAGAAGCTAGTCCTAGGTTTTGCCCTCACTCAAGGGGAGGGCACTCAGCAGGGTATGACTTATTGAGGTCCACTTTATGACGTGTCCCACATAAAAACAAACTATCCCCATCAATTTTCTTGTGAAAAATATTTTTCATGATAAATACTTTAAATGTTTCTCATTTTTAAGCTTTAAATATTTTATCGCAATGAATTCTTGAACAACCTATAAAAATTTCATACCATAAAATTTTTAAATATATAAAGATTTACATGACCAGGCAATTCCTTAGAATATCTCTAATCTAAAGCTAGTATTTTTAATATAATTTTTAAAGTAATGCTCAGTAAGTTCTACATTTTTGCTTTCGTTATGAATATAGGAGAGATATTTGCTTATGTAAATAAATATATATTTACACATCTATTTTATCATTTAAAAACCTACTAAATAAATGAGTAGATTAATGGAATACAACAGAGTCCAAAACGCATTCATGCATGTATGGAAATGTGAAATATGACAGAGGCTATGTTAAAAAGTTTAGTGAGGGAATAATGGACTGTTCAATAAATGGGGCTCTGCAACAACTAATTCTATATATGAAATGTAAGTCTTTTATACTTTTCTGTATAGTTGAAATATTTTGCAATGATAAAACAGAAAAGATCCTACCTCATTATTATAAACACACACACATACACACACATCTATTCTAAGTTGATTAAAAATCTAAATGCACTAAGACAAACTTTCACATATTTAAGAGTCATTTAGCATGAGCCATGAAATGAAATATTGATAAATCTAACTAAATGTTTAAAATATGTTTAATAAAAGATAAGAGAATAAGTCTGGGAGAAAATATTGGCAAAGCATCCAAAGGAAATGTGACTGGAGAATAATGGTACATTGGGTTCTCCAAATAAAGCTGGGTAGTCAGTAATGGGTGTTCATTATATTATTCTGCATTCTTTTCTGCTCAGTTAAAATATTCAAAATAATTTTTAAAAGAACAAACCTACCAGATCATTCCCCAGTATTGCTCTTTAGTTCTCTATTTGTCCTTTGGTAGAATGTCTTTCTATATACTTTATTGCTCTTTCTTAATTTTAGTCTTAGTATTAAAAATAGTTTGGTTTTCAAGAGCACTTCTGTGGGGACATTTCATACTTAGAATAAAGACATTATAAGTGAAGACCTTTTATTTCAGTAAAGTTTTATCAAATGGCAAGTTCCACAGGGAGGGATTATTTCTTTTTTACTCTTCCTTTTTTGTCCCATTGTATGGCAATAAGTCTCACGTACATAATAGGTGTTTAGTAAATGTTTGTTGTCATACTTCTTAGAAAACAAAATCAGTACTTCAGAACTTAAAAAGTTTTCATACCTTCATGATCATTTTGTTTTAAAAAAATATATTTTAACTACTTGACCATCAAAAATTAAGATAAAGGGCTTTGTGAACTTTATCTGCTTTTTCATATACACAGTAGACTATATTCATAGGAAAGTAAGAGACCATTATTGAAAACAGTGGCAGGCCAGCATGGGTATGGTTTTAAAATATACAACAACCCATTCACTGGTATATACACATAATTGGATATTTATTTAGGGAGCCCCCCCACACACATGTATAGATACATACATGATGAATGTATATGCAATTATATAATATACTTATAATTTTCATATTTTGGTAGAATGGTTCATAGTGCTTTCATTTTTGTCTTCAAATGGGCCTGAAAAATAAAGTGATACCAAACCAGCTCCATAGGTAACTCCAAAGAGGAAAGGTTTTTGGTGAGTCTGGCTGAAATGATATAGAAACCATCAGGGCAGGAAACAGTCCAGGAGACACCACCCTCCAGGATGCTTGTTATAGTCAGACTCTGATAGCCCCAAACGTCCCTGTCTCCTGGTATTTACATCCTTATGTAAGTTTCCTGCTGTGATAGACTGTATCATGAAGCCCCCCCACCCCTCCCACACACACAATTCATATGTTGAAGCCCTAACCTCGCATGTGACTGTATTTGGAGATGGAGTTTTTAAGGAGATAATTAAGGTTAAATGAGGTCATAAGGGTAGGGCTCTAATCCAATAGGACTGGTGTCCTTATAAGAGGAAGAGGCACCAGATCTCTCTCTCCCTCTCCCTCTCCCTCTCCCTCCTCTCCCTCTCTCTCTCTCATCACTCACTCTGGGAGAAGACAGCTGAAATATAATAAGCAGCCCTATGGAGAATTCCAGATGGTTAGAAACGAAGTCTGCTGCCAATAGTCACATGAGTAAACATGGAAGAAGGTTCTCTGGCCTACTCAAGCCTTCAGACGGCTGAAAACCTGGCTAAAGTTTGACTACAACCTCATGAAAGACCCTGAGACAGACCACCTAGCCAAGCTGTTCCTGAATTCCTGATCCTCCGAAACCGTTTAGATCGTAAATGTTTGTTGTTTTAAGCCACTGATATGGCCTGAAGGTTCATGCCCCTGGCCCCTAAAATTTGCACGTTGAAATTCTAATCCCCAATGTGATGGTGTTAATAGGTGGGTCCTTTGGGAAGTGATTAGGTCATGGAGGCAGACCCCTCATGAATGGAATTAGTGCTATTATAAAAGAGGCCCCACAGAGCTCCCCAGCGTCTTCCGACATGTAAGGCCACAGTGAGAAGTCTACAACCTAGAAGAGGGCCCCCACTTGACTGTACTGGCACCCTGATCTTGGACTCCCAGTCTGTGGTGTTTTGTTATAGCAGCCCAGGTGGACTAAGACAGGCCCTAAAGTTTGGGGTAAGTTTTTACTCAGCAATAACATACCACTTTACTCAAAACCAGCTTAAAAGCCTGCTGCTAACAGACATACTCTTAAATAGACTAAGCCACGTTAAAAGTCGTTTCCCAGTAATAATGGGTTTTCACTGAAATACGTCATTTTTCCTCTTCTCCTACTCATCAGCTGCTCTGTTTCCACTTCTCCAGCTGCTTTTGTTATTACTTGCTTAATTTTCCCTCTCTCTTCTTGATCTTCTCTCCCTCTGATGTTTTCCAAATAGCAACAAAGCCACCTTATTGCATGTAAGGGCCATATTTTTCTTACCATATTTATAGGTTGTGCCTTTCCATCATTAGCTTCTGAAATGGCTTATGTGTGCTTGGACTCTACTTAAGAGATAACTACAGAACCTTGGGAAAAAGGATTGTTACTTCAAGGATAGAGTTTGGATTGAAGGATGCAGGCATCCTTAATAATATGCTTTGTGAAGTCAGTATTTAGAAGGAATGGTTATCTGTAACAAGTTTTAATCAATGCTGCAGTCAAAGTTAGGGTACAAGTGGGTGTCCAGGTGGGTGAAGCCAACTGGATGTCACCCACTGTGTAAAGGGCCCTGGTGTAGACGTTAGTGGTAGAAATTAAGCAAGACCACACTGATCCTGATTATATTAACTGGTCAAGGTCATCTAAGTTATTAAATGTCTATTATGCAAGCAAAAGTCAAAATGTTGTGTTTATTTAAAAAACCCACTATGTTCTCAAGTGTCTTCTACTGTTGGCAAATTACATCTAGATATTGATATTTCCAAAGGAAAAACAAATTGAAGCACAGTAGTTGGGGGGGTTGTGTTTAATCTTATCTCTGTCACCTTTTAGTTGAAACAGCTTGTGTTTATCATCTAGTGTTTGCACCTCAGTTTCTTTGGCCATAAAATGGGAAAAATAATAATAATAATAATAATAGTAATACCTCCCTTACAGAATGGTAAATATAATTAAATGAGACAAGGTGTGCATAGCACACAGAAAGTACTCAATAAATGGTCACTCCTTTCAATTCCTCAAATCCATAGTGAAAAGGAGAGTAGCATGAGTAAGAAAAAAGTGTTAAGATTTCCCTCAGATGATATGAGAATATATTTTTCTTCCATTTATTCTCAGATCTTAAGACTGACATTAAGTGTTTGTGCTACATTGCTGTGTTCATCGTGTTTTTCATTATATAATGTTTAATACAGTGATATCTATAAAATCATATATGTGAAGGAGACTGACAAATAATGAAAGCATACAAGGTGAATCATATATAAAGTGTTACATGAAAACCGAAAATAGACTAATTGGCCATGTGACTTGGGTTGGGTAGCATCAAGGAAGGCTCAAAGGTAAGCATTTGAACTGTGTCTTTATCAGAAAGCAGAGGAATTCACTCAGGGGACAAGGAATAGCATGGGCCAAGGCTCCTAGGCTTGAAACCTCAGGGCATACATCACTGGTGCCCTTCTTCTCGGCAGCTGAAACCACGTTGGGAGCTTCAGATGTAGGGATGCCTGTGCCCCACCCCCAGAGAATGGGATTTAATGGAGTGGCCTGGGTTTAGAGATATTTAAAAGACTCCCAAGTGATTCTAATAGGCACACAAGTTTGGGAACTGCTAAAATATTAATTTTCTGTAAGTTGTTCTGTCTGGCAGAATGTAGAAAAAATAGTGGGAGATGAACTTGAAATGCCATGTCATAGAATTTGGACTTTACACTCCAATCCAGAAATTGTTTGATTGTACAGTCGTATAATTTGAAAATTTGTTATGCACCCAAAAATGTGTATATGCATTTAGTCATTAACATATGCATGTATTATTTTAATAACATAGCATATACAACATAGATATATCATACACAAAAAGTACAACTAAAAAAGCTTAATGAAAAAACAGTATTTTAAGTAGTTATTTATTAATGGTTAAAATTTTTCTTCTCTCACTAAGTTATCATCAAAATATTATTTTGTATAAGCCATACGATAGGATATGCTGCATTATTTATTGCAATCTTGGTTTGGCATTTTACAACACAGATTCAAAGTCTCCTTTTAATTGCAAGTATTTTATAGCTTGCTTTTAAGGGTTGTGATAGCAAAATCCAAAACTTCTCCAAGATATGTAGATACAAATGGAAGAAATGCATCATGGGCTGAACATACTAAATCATGTTTTCATTTTTCAAGTTTATCAACAATTATGTAAGAATTCTTATTAATATTTGGTTAGCAAATTTCCAACTGCCCTGATATCTATCATTTGTTTTTACAAATTTATCAGAAGACATTAATTTTTTAAATAAAAAAGCTATAAAAAATACACTGGGACCTGCATTTTGGAATATTTTTAAACAAGCTAGAAATATGTGTTTTTAAGTGTTTTTGAAGTGGAGAGGAAGGGGATAGTTTCTGTGAGATAGAAAAAATGAGAATCTTGCTCAAGAGACAAGGTCATTGAGATTTAAGTCCAGTGCAGTGAACGTTATTAAGCTTCTAAGTGCCAGACACCTGTGTTCCTCACAGGTCCTCCTTTCCTCTTTGCAACAACCCTGTGTGTTATCCATCTTGTGTCACCAGTGAGGCAACTGACGCTCACAGGGGGGTAGTAACTACAGTATTAATAGTGCAACACAAAGGTTTGGAACTGTACAGTTGAGAACTGAGGAAAAGGCTTGCAAAGGCCACTGAGAGAAAAATAAGAAGCAAAGAACATTTTCTGAGCTATGCTCAGATGAATTTAGACAGCATAAACTTGGGATGGAAGGTATTTAGCATGATTTTGTGACTTTCTTCTACATGTTGGCAATTTAAGAGTCAGAGAGAAATGAGGTATAGGGGACTGAAAAATCAAGGGGCTGGAGAATTTTAGGATCTTGACAAAGGAGTTTTGGTAATACCTTTCTTAATGGTATGAGTTTTATAGGTTTTACAGGTAAGGAAATCAAGGAAGACTGTGCTGAAATGGAAGATGGATGAGATTAGGGAACCAAAAGATAAGTGAGAGCTCAACCTGTGAGGGGAAATACAAGAGATGAAATAAGAGATAGTTGGGAAGGGAGATGTTTTAAAGAGAGAAATAATAGATTTTCATATCAGCTAGACCTGGAGTTGTGTCCTGACTTGGACAGTTGTTTCATGACTTTAGAAAGTTACATAAACTCAATCAATCTCGATTTTCTCATTGATAAAATGGGAGATACAATAATACAGCATCACTGAGTATCTATGCAGTTTCCATAGAAAGTGTTTGACAGCTAGAACGCCTCAGATATATAGGAGGAGCCCAATAAATGGTAGGTGCTATTATTATTATTATTATTATTATTATTATTATTATTATTTTATTATTATTACTGAGTTCTCAGAGATGAAAAGACTTAAAAATGATACCCAAGTGTAGCAGGGCAAATGCATGAACAAAGTTTGTGGAGATAAAGCTTTGAGGTGAAAAATTTCAAGAACCTAGAATATAAAACATATAACATTTTTATAGATTGAGATAAATTCGATGAAGTAGTAAACAGGATTATGTGATTAAGAGAACCAGGGTTGAACAGCAAGGGTGTTTAAAGTTGTCAACAACAGTGACAGAAAAGAAAAAGTTGACAAGATTTTTTACAGGCTTCCCTCCCCCCCAGTCAAATCAGTCAAATTACATAATTTCTCACATGGTGTAATAACATAATTGGCAGGATTTGTTAAAAATGAAAATCAGATTATGTCATGCTTCATTTGAATACCTCTCTTCGCTCTTCAAATCAAATCCAAACTCTTTACCGGGTCCATCCTCAGCTCCACTGTTCTCCCTCCAGCTCTTTCTGTTCCAGCCAAACATTCGGCTTTTCTGTTTTGAGACTAAACCTCACTCATTCTTGCCTCAGGCTCTTTGCTAATCTCTGCCCAGAACACACTTACACCCTCAACCTCCACCCCTGGCCCCCACCCCATATTCTGTTTTTGCATTATCAAAAATTCCTCAGCTCAAATCTCAGCTTCTCAAGAAACCTTTCCTAACGGTGCTATCGAAAGCAGCAACCCCCCCTCTTGATTCCCCTCCCTCTGAATTCCTTCATACAACATATCACAGTCTGTGAGCATGGCCATTTCTGACTTACCCAACTACAAAGCAAATGATGAGGGAGTGAACCTGTTGTTGTTGTTCATGGCTGGAGTCACAGTACTGATAATATCTGGTAAATGAATGATCAAAACACATGAAATGAAATCTGCACTGGAACATCAATACATAGAACGTTCTGTTCTCATTTTACCAATCCCCAATGCCACACAAGTTAACAGACCCTTTGGAACACTACTTTTAAACTAATTGTCTATCACTGTGGTGATTTCACAGGCAATACAATTGTTCTCATAAATATAGCTTCCTTGCCCCTACTGCTCTAGAAAATGTAGAAAAACAAAACCCACACCCATACCAACTGTAAAAAATACACAAGAAAAGACAGATGTTTGTCTCTAGTCATTAGATCAACTCTAGACTCCCAATCCCCTAGACTTGCAAACTCAAAACTTTAGAAGTAATTTTTGGCCACTTCTTTTTCTCCATTTTCATCACTTTAAATGTATATCTTGAAAATATCTCTCAGATTCTTTCATGGTTTTTAAGTAGGGAAAGGCTTTCTAATTCTCACACAAAATCCAAGTAAACTTTTGCATAGAAACACCCACCACAAGTAAAGTCAGAAGAAAAAAACTATAATCTGGTAAAAAAATATATTTGTAACTCAAATCACAAAGGGAAGTTTTTCCAATACATAAAAAATACTCTTATAAATATATTCTCCCAAACTAGATTGTAAGTACTGCAAGGGCAGGGAGTACGTTTTCCCCTAACTTTTTTGGGCCTGGTGTTAGACCCATGATAGGAACTCAGAAATGACTAGGTGAAAGACTGGATGAATGATGTTCTAGAAGGCAGACACTGTGATTTTTATTGATTTTAACAATCACTTATCCTCCACGACAGCCTTTCAATGAACTGAGAGGAGGTTCCTTGAATCACTCAGAGTGCCAGGATCCAAAAGCAGCATCAGCTCATCGGTACCACACAGCAAAGGCTCCCCTTTAAGGAAGGATCAACATCAATAAACAATAGACTTGCTCCCAGGAACAGAGGTAATTGCACGACAGGGAGGCAATCTAGTCTTCAGCTTCATGTCCAGCTGTCCACATGCAAGGCAAGTCCCTGCTTTAGTTTATAATTACGGGCAAAGAAGTATCATTAGAATGGTGTTGTTTTTCCTCAAAATAAAACACACGCATATAGTCACATGTATATATGTATATATAATATATGGATTGATTTCTGATGAAGACAACAAAGGCTTGGTATTTTTCAGGCATTTAAACCAATAGACCACAGTAGGATATGAACCGCAGTACAATACGCTAATTGGCTGCTGTCTCACTCCCATTGTGGGCAGTCCAAGGCTCATGGTGGAGAAAGGAGCAACGAGGAAGACACTTAGCAAATGCAAGAAGAGTAAGAGCAGAAGGGAAGGGTGGATGGAAGAAAGAGAAGAGATGCAGAGAGAGGAAATCCAGAGAAGAAAATAGTTAGCCTAAATACCTAACCTAGGAACCATAATTGCAGACTTTACAATAACAAATTACTTACAAATGAGTCATATTCCTACAAGATTGACAGTGTATGTCATTGTGTTGTATTAGAAAATGCTGCTCATTTTCAGCAGTAAATAATCACATGAAAAAAGATCAGTAGTTAGACTGTATAAAATTATAAACTCATATGTTGAAAAATAGCAACATTAAAGGACAACCACACACTGGAAAAATTATTTGCATCAAACATAACAAACGGCTTTTCTCTAATGTATAATTAGTATATTCAAATGTATTTTTAAAAGTTTCAAAAACTCCTAATGGATATAAGATATAAACAGGCTATTCATATAAAGAAAATTATAATTAGAAAATTAATACATGGGAAGTTATAATCAAATAAATGCAGATTAAGGCAACCTGGACTTTAAAAAATATCTTCACCCGTTGCTGGTTGGATTACCAATTACCAATAGGTAATACAATAGGACAATATACAGCAAGTATTATAAAGATGGTCATACCTTTTGAAGAATGAGTAAAGTCCTAGGACTTTATCTTAAGAAATGGTTTAAAATAAGCACAAAGGTAAATGGGTGAGAATATTCACTGAAATTTTGTCCATAATAACAAGAATAGGAAATAGCCTAAATATCCATCTCTAGGGTAATGATTTTAATCCCATAAACTATAATAACAACATTAAAATTATTATTGTGAAGTTTATGATAGATCACATAAAAGCGTTATGCACCAAAGGTAAGTAGAAAACACAGAACAGAAGTAATGGGCACACGAATGTCAACTATGTAAAAATATGTATTCCTATGGAATATCATACATCCGTGCAACTATTAGTAAAATATACTAAGAAACTATTATCTACCGGTCCTTGGTTAGGAAGACGGAATATAGTCCCTGAACTTGTACTCACAATATTAAGGAATAAAGACATGTAAAAACAGAGATGGCAAAGTCAAGAGCAGTACAATGATATTCAAAAGTAAAAATAACTATATGGTGAAACTGGAATTACATGTGACATTTTAAATTCATCTGTGTTACAGTGCCCTTTTCTCCCACTTATTCTTTTTCCTCATATTATAGAAAAATTACATGTTCATTATAAAATGGTAGGAAAACACAGAAAACTATTAAAGATCAGGGGAGAACCTACATAGTCCTAGCACCCACTGATAATCACTTTAACAGCAAGTTTTCATCCTATCTTTTTTAAATTATCATTTCTAGATTTTTTCACATGTTTGGATCACATGTATAAACATTTGTATTCTCTTTTATCAATTACAATGATAGCATAAGAAAGTTCCCATGCTATTAAAAATGCTTCAGAAAAAATGTTGTCTAATATTTCATAATATTCCATAGGCAGAATATAATTTACTCGCCACACGCCCATGGCCAGATACCCTGTTTCCAAGTCTTTGTTATTAATAGCATTAGTAACGCTGCAATGAATGTCTTTGTCTCCATTTCCATTAACTTCTTTGTTAAAAACTCCCAGTATGTCTCTTAATTTTTGAAGTTATAACTTAGTAAATAACTCAGAGACATTTTACCATATGTAAAATCTTCATAATTCTGAGTATAAACTATGCTATACAGTAATTTCAAGTAAAGCACTTGAGAATTAACGTGATCAGTCTCTTAAAGAGGAAGGCACCACTTTAGGCTGTCATAGAACACAAACAGAGGATCGCTTCCACAGGCACACCTGTTATAACCTCTCCGAAAAGAGACAGAGGTGAAAGCTCCCATCGCATCTACTGAGAAAGAGCCAGCAGTGCTAGCCCAAATTTTAAAAAGCCACAAACCTTCAAAAACGAGTAACTTTTTAACGGAAATAAAAAACAAAAAACAAAAAAAACCCAGACCTATAGTTTATAAATTTCAAGAGTAAATTTTTACACATTTGTAATTCCAAAAACATTTTATACCATTAACATGAAAACACTATTATGAAGTAAGAACTACATAAGCCCACAAAGCACTTAAGCACAGATAAGTAAAATTCAATGAATTAAGCAACTCTCTCTCTTTGGGGACAAAAGTATATAGTTGAATATAGCACTTCTTTGGTGGAAAAACAATAAGATTAAAATATTTAATGAGGCTGCTTCTAAGACATTTATGACTGCTATCATTTTTCCAGGTGATCTATTTTATATTTGCTTGAATAAATTGCCTGAGATCATTGAAATCGCTACTGAAAATGTTTATTTTTCAATTTTAAGATAAAAACTGAACATACTTTAATGAACACTAAATTCTCATCACAACCTCCAATGTCTACGAAGTAAATAGAGCAGGAACACATCCATGCTCTGGATGAGGAAACTGAGGCCACGTATGTGTTAATGATGCACCGAATCTGATACACAGTGGGACATGGCGTGGCACAGGGAAGCCGGGCTATGGAACGAGACAATAAAAATAAACGGCTTTGCTGGGCCAGCTGAGTGGCTCAGTTGGTTAAGAGCTCGCTCAAGAGTGTGAGCTCTGAGCAACAGCAGTTCGAGTCCAACCTGAGCTGAGCAGCTGCTGAGCTGCCAACAGGTAGCAGGATGGCTCAGCTAAAAAAAAACAAAAAACAAAACAAAACAAAACAAACGAACAAAAAAATGGGCTAAGGGGGCCGGCCGAGTGGCTCAGTTGGTTAAGAGTTTGCTCAAGAATTTGAGCTCTGAGCAACAGCAGTTTGATGCCTGGTCCGAGCTGAGCAGCCGCTGAGCTGCCAACAGGTGGCAGGATGGCTCAGCTAAAAAAAAATAATAAAAATTAAAAAATAAAAAAATTTAAAAAAAGGCTTTGGGAAGCTTTTAGAATTGAAACTTGTTGGTTAGATATGAACAGCAGAGATATGTAAAACGCACAGTGTCAGGTAGGTTTTCTTTTCATAATTCTGTGAGAAAGGAAAGAGAACATTCGAAGAGAATGTAATAAACATTCTTAATTCAAGTATCATTTGAACTCATTACTTGTTGAGGATTCATATCTGTATTTACCTTTAAAGGGAAACATACAAAGCTCTTATTCCTTTAGACATAAAAGATAAAAGAATGAAACTTGAAGAAAGGCCATAAATGTAGGAATTACATTACTGCCTTAGTAACAATCCACTAAAAGAATATATGTGGCACAGTCCCTCTATATAATGAAGACTAAACACAGCAGAGCCCCCATAACGGCTGTACCACTGCAGATCAGTTTGAGTTTAACATAACAGAAATGATCACTGATCCCAAAACGCTATGGAATAGTAAACTTAAGCTATTGTGCTGCTTTTCAAGTTTATGTGACTGTGATTATTTAATTTTCTTTTGTGCATGCTCAAGTATAGCTGTTATGTGACTACACATGAGAGAACCTGAAATTAATTTGTCTGTATGAGATCAGTGACTATACAAATTCTTATGAAAGCTAACATGCCATGACAATAGTAATTTTGATAAAATTACAGCAAGTACTGCAATTCTCTGCCATCTGGCTGTCTCATCATAAATACTTTGATGTGCTTTTTAGTACTTATTTATTTACTTCAACCACTTTACCGGTACAGTTTTAAAGTGTGTAAATGATCACAACAGAAGGTTTTAAATGCTAAAGGAAGACTATCTTCATATAATATATAGATGAACTTTTAACAAAATTATGAGACTCTAGTCTTTTTGATGGAAAAAATATTACTCAAGAAAAAGTCATTTTGAAGAACTTTCTTAATTCTTTGATACAATTTGTTATTATGTTTCATATTTGAAGCACAGCAGCCCTACCTATGAAACTGCTTTTGAATTTTTTCTATAGTCATGCATTGCTACATATTTCACTATTGTTTTGATCCTTATTTTTGAATTTAACACCTTATATTTGATTACAGACTTCCTATGTTTTCCATCACAATGTAGTTACTTTTACATGAATACTAACTAAACCAACATCATGTGTACATTTTATGAAATGTGTGGTCAAATCAAATCTTTATTCACCACGAATCCTTTTTATCTGAAAAACTAAGAGAAATGACTTGAAAACTCAAAATATTCAAATTACTCCAAAAAAGCTTCTCTTTATTTGTTTGATTCAATTTTATTTAATGTCTAGGAACTTCTTTTCCTTATGGCCAAATGACATCTCCTCATAGTTATGGTGCAGACATACTCTGCCTCCAACTCTCATAATAAATCAAGTCTCCACTGTGTTAAGGGTAAAAAGGTTGAATGATGATACAAATCCCTACTGAACTCTTTTGCTAATGTGGCAGATTGAAGACATATTTAATTGTAACTCTTTATTGTCATGGGGGAAATGAGTTGCTAGTTTTAGTCCAATTTCAAAGGGTTCAGTATCTATTTCACAGACTCCATAAAAATAACACTTGTTGATGACTTGGAAAGAAAGCAGAGGATTGCAAGTAATGTTTTTTTCTGACCAAACACACACACACACACACACACACACACACACACACATAACGGGTTGAACAGTATTAACAAAAAAGCAATTGAGTGACACCTCAATGGTGTGTACAATCAGGACACTTGATTGTCTACACTGATGAGCTCCATACCATAATATATGCTAAAGGAAATATCAAAAACCTCTCTTGACTCAGTTGGCATAAAAAATTTCTTATAGATGGTAGAAAATAGCTTAGCTGTAATTCACTTGGAACTAATTTCAGTCATTGCTAAAGCATGCTGGGTTGAAAATTAGTGTCAAACGACAAAATGGCATGACTTCTTAAAAGCATTTGAACTCAGATTTTATGTGCCCACAATGCACCTGAATTAAAGTTTCCAGGATTCGGGAATGAGCCATAGTTACTACTGCCAACAGTATTTTCATCTTGATCTTAAAGAAAATTGCAACCATGATTACACCAGAGATTTGGAATAGCATATCTGGAAGACACCACTGTTTATTCTTTTATAATCCCAAGCAGGGAATTAGTATAAAAAATGATATATATCCTGTAAAACAGAATACACATTATTTCAGATTTTGGACATTGTAAATGACATACAATAAAGTTATCTTTTTGAACACAGATAAAAGTTGTTAAAATAACTTAGTTCCTAAAAGTTTCTCAAAGTAAAACCAAAATAAGCTTTTTTAAGTACAAATGCATAAAACTATTAGATTGTTTTAGTAATAGAGATATTTCTTAATATTACCCAAACACCTTTTCCATTGGTCAAATTTTACTTTTGTCCTATAGTTCTAAACAAAAGGTTTAAGGTCATCAGAAACAGAATAAGTGTCTCCTCGAAATGTTCAGACCCATATTTGTCAGTACCATTTGCAATTCTCCTCGCTATGCGTTCCCTATCAAATACACTAAATAGAGTGACAAATGCCCTGTCTACCACCTTTACTGCAATTTCATATCTGAATGTACTAATTATTTAGTAGCCTTTAAACCATTCCTGTTTTCATTATTTACTCACAGCATGAAAATCTGAGGTAGTTGAATTCAGAGAAAATATAATAAAGACCTGGGTTTTTAAATGAAACAGAAAATTTGGAATGCAGAAACTGCATGTCACACTGTGATAAAGCTATTTGATATTTTCTTCTTAATGAAATAAACATACAAGCTCTTGTTTTCCCCATACAGTTGAATTTCTTATTTTGAGCTTGGGTTTTCTACTAAATGGAAGCTTTATACATGGTTTTGTGAGTGACTGATAAAATGTCTCCATCACTAGGGAGTCCTGTCTGTCTGAATCTAAAACTGTAGCAAACTAAAGGTCTTGGTTGAGGACTAATTCATATGAGAGAGTATATTTTGTTCATGGCACTGTGTAATAAGTTAACACGCTTTCAGGTTACCCCCTGTTTGAACTGATTCTAAGTCAAGCCTTCCTCTAGCCATCCATATATGTTGTCAAGAGTAAAACAGATGTTAAAGTTTTTGCATCTGACGATGCTCAAAGTGAAGAGAAAGAATTGCTCTTCTAAACTTCCCTCAATGGAAGGAATTTGGATTATGTTCCTGTCCCATTTCCTATTCTCCTGCAGGAATAAAATTGATCAACTCTGTCCATGCCAACTCAAAGGTCAACACAAATGATACCTTTCTTTTTTAATCCAAGCAAAAATGTAAGGCAAGAACATTCTTGTTATATATTTTATAATTCCTGAAAAAAAGTCCTTTTCAAATTATAAACAAGATGGAGCAGGACAGTGGAAGAAATATATAGTCTATTTCTTAATTACCTTACAAAAAATTGAAGTGGAAAAAGGAGATATTTGTTATGAAAAGGTTGCTTTTCTGACAAGTGGCTCTTCAGAAAAAGGTATCTTGGATTCAGAAAACAGTAATGGTGATACAAGTAGTATTGGTTATAATTGGTTATAATAGCAATATGCAAATATCTATATTTCACTTGTAGAGGGAACAAAAATAGTTTTATGAGCTCTTGACTGTACAATAAAAAAACAACAACACCTGGCATTATTTTAGCAAACAAATTCTTTGTCGCAGATACTTTCTTTTGCTTCAATTCTTCTGCTAATAAAAACTTTGGGGATTATCTTTATTGCTGAGAAAATGCTGGTCACAACTGCAAGCACATCATGTCCTTAAGCATCTGTGATACCACCTAATTCTTCTTTATGATAGTAAAACACATTTTGAGCTTCGCTTTTTCCTTAAATATGGGGCTGACATTCATGCTAACTTTCAATAAGATTTTGGCTTATCTATTTTTAAAGAATACATTATTGATAAAGATGCTATATACTTTTCTTATTACAGAAAGTTGAAAGAAGAGTTATCTTACACATTTGTGACAGGAATTTTATTCACATGGTTTCTATTACAAAGACACACTGACAAAAGGAAGTCCCTTTCCATATAAGATGATAATTTTCATAATATACACAGTCAAGCTGGTAAAAGCAAGATCATCAAAATTCTTAAATTTTTACTTCAATTTGAAATAAAAGGAGGCGAAATACAGTTATTGTGGTATCGACTTGAAAAAAGAAACGTTTAAATACTTGGACCAATAAGTCATGTATATAAATCATTTTTTTTCCTTGCAATTTTGAACTGCTTATCTTTCATAGGATTTCTTATGGCTATTTACATTTTCACTCAGTGAAAATCAATTACCTTCTTGCAATAAGCCTCATTTGCTACCTTTGAGTATAATAGAAACACCATTAGGATGATGACATTACCCAAAAGAAGGTCAGCAACACAGTTGGTAGAGATAAATTAAGGGCCCTTTCACATATGCATTAGAAATACTGCTGTGACTGAAATATGCATAAAGTCTGTATCTATTAGAGCTATTAGTGTGGGGGGGTGATGGTTTTGAACGGGGAGGGAATTGGTAGATTGTGATCTACTACTTGGACAAAATTATGTATTTCCTTTTTTGCCCGTATGTGCCATTGATGCAATAAGCCTGGGCCCCCAGCTGAGTTGCATTTGGAAATGCCACTGAGCATGGTATACGCGCTTCACTTCCCTTTGCTGAAGCAAGACACTGTCAGGAATAGAGTGCATGTGCACTGCCAAGCCCACTCCTCCGCCATCACCCTGACCTCCGCAGCTCTGCGGATGTCTGCCTGGGTGAGGCCTCCGCTCATGCGGAAAACAGCTCCTGCAGATCAATTCATAGGATTTAGGGACATTTAACTTCCATCAAGCCCGTATCATCTTATTGGTATTTGAGAACGAACTTACTATTGAACATTAATGGCCGTAACATCGAGTGTTGTGTATTTCTATGGGGAAGAAAAAAGAGCTAATCTAGAAATTCTCCCCTCTGAGGCTAGAAAACAGAGGAAACCACACTTAAACCCAGTTATTTTTATCCGAGTTCTTATAAGCTTAGGTAAAACAACATTATAACATATTGGCCCTCCGGGTGTGAGTGAAAGTTATGTACCTTTTAAAAAGATGTTAGGATTACAAATGATAATTTTGGATGAATTATTTGCAGATCCAGCTATCTTTTAGGCAGTCTTACAAACATAGACATATGGTAGCTCTTCATTAAAGAATTTGAATAGTGAGCACACAAGGATTACATGGAAGGTTTAAAAGAAGTACGGGAGGATGGTAAGAGCTAGCAGGTTGTCATTTTTGAACCTCAGCAGAACTGGCAAATTCTGGAAACCTATTTTCTTTTAAAAGGATAAATACTTAAAACTTTGTTGTCATTAATAATTTCTCAAATCCATATAATTATGCTTTTTTTAAAATCTCCTAACTTGGTAATGTTAAAATATCCAAGATCAAAGAGGTGTATATATATATATATATATATATATATATATATGGGATATAAGAATTAGTGCAGTCTAACTTTAGATATTATTATACTTTTATAAAAATGTTTATTGTAGTGGCTTCAATTTTTTAAAGCTTTTAATAATGTTAACATAATTTTTACAAAATTTATAAAGAATTTATAAAGCAAAATGCTGGAAATTTGTCCTGTAGAAGTTACTTTTACCACTTTTTGTCGAAAGAAAAAATTTTAGAGCACAAACCTCCACGTCTTAAATAATAATACTATCCCCAGATATCCTAATGAAACCCATGTATCATATTTCATTACTATAAAGGAAGCAAGAAATACTGGGAAATTAACTTCATTCATCATTGCCTTATTACATAAAACTAAAAAAAAAAGTTTCTCTTACATAAACATTTAACCTGAATCTCTGCTGGAATAAACTGAATCTAGAAAGACAACAAAACGCATCCTGTAGAACCTATAATTCTAAAAGAGTTGTTGTATTTTTCTTTTATGTCATTATGGAAAAATAAATTATGGGATCTTATGCTACAAGTGTACTGAGACATTTTAATACACTTGAAATTCTGTAAATGGTATTCTTGTAAGTAGGATACATTGAGTTAAATCAACTGACCCAGTGATATCGCTGCCTACAAACTCAGTTCTGTAGAGAATATTATAATGGAGTAGACTTCCCTTAGTCAACCTCCTTTGTGCCAGAAATCTGGCTCGTGGGTTGGAATCCATATTTTGGTTTGCTGAGTCCATCACTTACATTTTAGATGTCTATCAGATAAATGAGAGGCCCACAAAGTTCAGGTAGGGCAGGCACCTGAATGAACGCCCAAGAAACATTGCTTCAGATTAGCGACTCATAAACGATGCATTCCAAAAAGATATAGGTCATACCAAGTGAACAACTAGTTTCCATTAACATTGTAAGTACAAATATTACATGATATGGTATACTTTAATTTCAATTCACCAGCTCATGTCTATAGTGAATACTGTATACATTAATGTTTTTGTATTCAATTCCCTTTTAAAAGTGCTATGGAAGGAAGACATTTTATAATAGAGAAATGAAACAAGTAGCGCTTCAGACTGCAATAACATAAGTATGCCTCAGATAGAGGAATAAAAAAATACTCGTGAGACAGTGTAAACGAAATTAAAAACTGAAGGTATAATTGAGGCAACTGTACAAACAACAGGTAGGCAAACAACAAATGAGTGGACAGATTTATTTCTAATTCCTTTGCTATAATTAAAGGTGGCTTTCTTGTTCTCATAGAAAGAAGAGTTGGTTTGAAGTTGTGTGGACAGTTTTCTGTGTCTTATTTTAGTTGGTTCCCCAAAGTGGAGTTTAAAGAGATTATAGGAGGACAAAATTAACCCCAAACTGTTTGCAAAGACCTCAGGACAATTATCTTACTTTTTTTTAGATCCAACATAATCAATGCCCTCAATTTAGTGGATCTTCTTTTTTAAAAGGTAGCAGCCCTTGCCTCTCTCCTAATCCTTAAAAAAAAGACACACCTGGCCCAGGTTGGGGGCCATGACTGTTTATCCAAAGGGGCAGAGAGCCTTCCAGCAATTCCATCCCAGCTGTTTAGGGAGGCGCAGCTTCCTCTGCCTCCAGGGCATAAGTGGTAAGGAAGCTAATTACAGCAGCAATGATATGCACAAGATTGTATGTCCTCTGATAATTGCAGGCACAGAAACTGCCCACACCACAAAGCTGGCCCCCCAAAAATCTCTTTCAAGCAGAGGGGTAGAACTTAAACCTTGTCAAAAAGAAATTCTAGACAACTTACTAAGAAAAAAAAATTATACTGTTTATATATATATATATATATATATATATATACACACTGTTTTATAAGTGTCTATTTTTATTTCTATTTTTATATAATTTAACATCTATTCCGTACTCAAATTCTGAGGAATTCTATCTCCCAATTAGGAATAGCCAGCCATTTATTATTTGAAGGTTTCAAAGATTTAAGGAGCCTAACTAATATGTTAATGAAGGTAGAAAGTTACCATGTCATTGTGAAATATATTCTTAATAGAGTTTTGTTAATAACTACTTAACTCTACAGAAACGTCTCCTTGTCCAGCTTCCACATACGCATTCTATACACATTTTATATACACACCACTGACTCAGAACAACATAACATTGTTTAGTGAAGGGAGTGATAAGAAAAATACATTTCTGAACGATGTTTTAGGAACCTAAAAATGTGTCCAGAAAAATACTACAAAATCACAAAGTTTGAGCTGTTTTTGTATATTTCATTGTCTGCCTTTGCTTCGGTGCAGAAACATATTTAAGAAAACTCAGAATTTTAAAAGAATCAACTTTATGTTTTCACTATTTTGAGATAATTTTAGACTTTCAGAGTTATGAAAACAATATGGAGAGTTCCGTATAGCCTTCACCCAGTTCCGCTTTATGTTAACATTGCAGAATTATCAAAACGATAAGATTAGCATTGGCACAATACTATTAGATAAACTACAGGCTTTATTGGAATTTCATCATTGGAACTTAATGTCTTTTTTTCTGTTCGAGGATTCAGTCCAGGGTACCATGTTGCATTTACTTATCACATCTCCTGGGTCTCCTCCACTCTATGATAGTCGATCAGTATTTCCTTTAGAGATCTTGAAACTTTTGAAGAAAACTAATTAGTAGAATATCCCTCAATTTGGGCTTGTCTGATGTTTTCTCATGATTAGACTGAGGTTATGGATTTGGGGGAAGACGACCACAGAGGTGTTCGTCTGTCTCATCACATCATTTCAGAAGGTGTATGATGTTCATTCACCACCGCAGAGCCAGGGTAAACTGGTCCTATCCTGTTTCCAACGCGATCCTGAGCTGCTTTTCAAAGACAACAGACCAAAACCACATGTCACTCAGCCAAAGCATTCACTGAGGAGAGAACTTTCCAGAACCAAAGTTTCACCCCCGTTACAGAACTAAAAGACCCGGACACGACCAGAACTTGAACACCGGAAGCCTTTCAGAAGTGATGGGTCTGTTGTCCAGGAAGATCAGGTGCTAAAGCCCCTTACATCAATGGCCAAGGTCATCCAATCAGACCCCGAGTTAGAATTAATGAATATGTGGAGCCCCTTCTTACCTGTATTCTTTAAACTTGCTCCAAGCCTTTGTTGGGAGAGGCAGAACTGAAGTTTCCTTCCAGTTTTCTTACTGAGCTGCCCCATCATAAAGCTTATCCTCTCTGCAAAATAACTGATGCCTCAGTTACTGGTCTGTCGGGGGCACATGGAGCATTGAACCCACTTGCTTGGTTCAGTTACACACGCATGTGTCTTATTACTGGTGATATTAACTTTGATCACTTGGTTAAGATGGTATCTGCCAAGTTTCTCCACTGAAAAATTAGTATATTTTCCCTTGTAACTAATAAATAGCTGAGTAACATATTTAGAGATATATTGTTTTACCTTAAACTTTCACCCACTCATTTTACCTTCCATTGATGGATCTTGTCTGCAGCAATTATTGCTCTGCTATTCTAACGATGATTGTCTATTTCCTTTATTCCTTTCTACACTTAACAGCTGGGGCTCTCTTGTAAGGAAAAATTGTTCCTCCTCCCCCATTCAATTATTTATTCAGTAGGTATCTGTATAAGTATAAAATCATGAATATTTACTTTATTCTCTCGCTTATATTGGTTTATTTTTGCTCAAATTGCTCCAGCTTTGGCCACGGAGTGATGCTTCAGGTTGGCTCCTGTGCTCTTTCGACATGACTCCATTTTATTTTGAAAGCAATTCCCTACTTTCTGGCACTAATCACTCTATTTTAAACAACCATTTTGAAGTTGCTCTACTCTACAGAAACGGCATATTTCGTCTGACAAACTACAGGCTCCTTTGAGGCTGATCTCGCACCTCCTTGCCCCAAGCAGGACAGCTGGGAAATGCCAGGCGTTGGTTAAATGTGCTTCCACGGAACGCTTGTTTATTCCCTTATTTATTCTGAACTTGAGAAAGGTAAAAGCTATTCACTCTATTCTGTGTATGTTCTTAAATATATGTTCTTTTTAAATTGCTGCTCTCTTTTCTCATTCTGTATAGAATAATTCGAGTTCCTTTCACCATGACTTAGAGAGATTATCATTAATATATTCAATATTATCATTATCATCCTCAAAAAGCCATCACCAAACCTTGACCCACTTATGTCTCAGTAACAGACACAATAAGAAGCAAATTACATGGGTGTCTTCCCTACCTGTCCCCTGACCCAAACCATTCAAAATATAATATATATATACTTTATGAATCTTTAGTAAAACAAGTATTTGAAATTAAAGTCAATACATATATATGATTTTTAAAAGCATAGCTTGGGATAGTTAAGTAAAGAAATAACAGACATATGACAGGAGCTCTTGTACTCCTTAACACCTACTTTTTATAACTACCTTAAAACGAATGGCCCACGGGTTTACTTTTTGTTTTGTTTGTAGTATTTTCACAGAGCTGTTTGTTCAGATAGCTATTTACTGAGTGCTTATTATATGCCAGGCACTAAGGTAACCATGAGAGTTAGGTGGTACTATTATGACCATTATACAGATATGGAAAACTGAGAGACAGATAAGTTACTTGTTTAGGGTCAAGTAACTAGTAAGAGTTGAGTCAGAATTCATAATGAAACAGCCTGACCATAGTATTAATACCCGCATTCTTAATCACGATACTGCTCTGCCTTTGCAGAAGCTCACTAAAGCAGAACTATTCTTGTTGCAGTAGGGAAATGGCAAAGCTTATTTAGTCTGCCTTCCAGGCTCACCCCCAGTGTCCAGGAATCCAGAGGCTCTAAGGAGCAGTTTTAAAACCCAAGTTCTAAGCCTACTCCTTAGGTTTTGACACTCAGTACAGAGCTGGATTCTACTCAGGGTGGAGCCTGTTTTAAGGCAAATGGGCAGACTACCTGATAGGTTTATAACTGTGCACAGGTCAGGGCTTGTTGAAAGACCCCCAGCCAACTTGTTTTTACAATTTGGTGTTTCCAAGGGCCTCCTGAAAGTCTCTTATCCCTACAATGTCCCCGAGTTTACCTTGCCAGTTGTGTTCATTATCACCTTAACCTGTGTTTGTTTCCTCTTAGTGAAATACCACATGTTCCTGATGACTGGAACTGGCTCTCATCTGAATATTTCTCCCCTTTATCAGGTTTATCTTTAATCCTAATTTTTATCTTCCTAGGTGCTAATCCTTTGCCACCATTCATCTTGGCATTAAAGGTGATTTAAGCAAGGATTAGTCTAATTTAGTGTGTTTTTTAGAACAACAGAGAACAGAAATAGAAATTTGATTCAGTTAATGATTGTAAATGCACATTTGGATATCTAAAGTTAGATATTTGGATATCACGTCTTTTCATTCCTTTTAGTGTCATACTTACTTTCTTGATTACCTACTATATTTTTTAAATCAACTGAAAAATATATGATTCCTTGATGTAATTTCAAATTTTTATGCAAGCTTCCATGTGTGGTAATGTCTACCAAGTCCCTGAAAAACAGAACAAGACTCGAGCAGAGTCTGGGATTATAATAATTTGTGTCGGCTGTGAATGTTACGAAGATGAAGACCTGATTCTCTGGGTCAATTGACAAGTAAAATACACTAGAGGTCAATTCTAGATTTCATAACAGATTTTTGGAAGAGGAAAGCATCCAAAAATTATTTTGTTTGACTTCTTTCACTTTCTTGCCTCTTGGCAAGCTCACCACCTTTGGTGTCAATGTGTGTATTTCTGTGGTTAACAGTGCCCTAGGCATGGGGCATGGGTGATGAGCCAAACAGTAAATTTGACTCAAATCCTAAGTCCTAACAACAGGCCAGTTCTCCTGGGGAACAATTCTATTGTTAGAAGTGGTTTCCTTTAGGTATACCTAATAAGGAATCTCTCTTTTGATAAGGGAGGGAGGGAGGGAGGCAAAGAAGAAAGGAAGAAAAGGCAAGTTTAGAAGTTAAAAATGAAAAAAGTGAGACTTGCAAAATAAATATTTTCCATATAATGAAAAAATTTTTCTTACTTTCAAATTTTATAATTTGAAAAAGTAACTGTCAAATGTTGACATCTAAACAACATTATAGTGAGTGCTTGTTTTGGATATTCAGTTATGTGACAGTTACTATGAATAAAACGCTAAATAAAATGTGCCAAAAATTATTACTTTAATGTATTCGTCCCTCATAAACCCTTACTCTATGATAGGCAATTGCACTATAGGGATCTATAGAACTTTATACATTAGAGGATTTTTTTTTTAAGTTTAGGATTTGAAATGAAAAAGAAAAATAATCAAAGGAAAATGTATCAAAAAAAATTTAATGGGACATAATGTAAAAGAATGATTTAAGTAGGGTTTTAAAATATAACAGGAGGCATGATGTTTAAGAGGTCAGCCATCCTCTAAGTCACAACCTGTTTCCGGTCATGACTACTCCTCTTACTAGCTAGCTCTTGGACCCTGGACTAGTTCCACTCTCTCTCAGTCACCTAATTTGTAAATTGGGGATAATCTTAATACCTAAATTCATATGGTAATAAATGCAAAATGGAGTCTTAGCCTGAGACATGATAAGCACTTAATAAATCTTAGTATTGTTTTTAAAAACGGGCAAATGAGTCAGGAAGTCTAGATAATTAAATAAGGTCCCTATAGAACAACAAAAAATACGGGAAATTTTAAATGATACAACATTCACAAAGGTAAAGGGTATTATGCCATAAATTATTTATAGACACGGACTATTTACTCTTTTAAAAGAAATACCAAGGGAATTAGTAACAATAACAAGTACTTAAAACAGGGCCTGGCTTATGATAGTTAATTTATAAATATTTGTTAGATTAAAAAAAAATAAAGTGATTTAGTCCCACGATTTCTGGGGGAAAAGAACAAATTGATATACTCATTTGTGTTTAGTAATGGCAAAAAGAATACAATTAGTTGCATTTCAAACAGGGCTACAATCATTAACGTAACCCCAAAACATGAAAACTAATAACAAACTAATATAAAGAAAAAATTAACATTATCAGATATCAAAGATAGATCAAGCCATAGCAATAATGAATTTCAGGAATAAATTGAAAATAATATTGGCCACTTGAAGATGGAGATACAGCTATGCAAAAAAAAATACTCAAAACTGAATTTGATGAAAAAATTAAAACAAAGGACTGTAAAAATAGACACAACAGGGCCTTACATTTTGAGGGAGAAAATGCAACTGAAAATTTTATAAATATTACGTATTTTCCCAAAATGAAAGTCATTTAACTCACTCTTATCATCTACCTGGCTAGGCCGAACTGTGTACATTTGTGTGTTCATGCAACGGTTCTCAGACTTCAGTTTCTATTATCTGGAACACGCACAGAGATTGCTGCCCCCACTCTCACCCCAAATCTGGGGCAGGACCTGAGAACTCATTTCCACCAAGTCCCAGGAGATGCTGACGCTGCTGGCCTGGGGATCACTGCTATAGCAGAAAGAAGAATGGATTTCGCTTCTGGAGTCTATGGTTCAAATCACAGCTCTGCTAGTTATTGGTTGACCCTAGAACATCAAGTAAATTCTCTGGACATCATTTTCCTCATAAGAAAAAAATGGCAGAAGTAATAGTTACCTCGAGGATTTTTATGAGATTATATAAGAGTGCCTAGCACTGAACTGACACACAGAAGGAACTCATAAATGTGTTGAGTTTATATGTGTTACTAATTTCAAGATTTTAACTGATAACAATACAAAGTACATATATTTTCTACTGAAGGTACAAAAGAGATTTGTACAAATAGGTTGCTATTATTTGTGACACGACCAATAACTAAGGGTTTAGCCCTGTAATATATATATATATATATATATATATATATATATATATATATATATATATATATATATATATATATAT
>NW_017731495.1:273091-274344 GCF_001890085.2 Hipposideros armiger | reverse complement strand
GGCAGCCCACCCCTGCTTTCCTTCTGGGAACCAGCACTCCCTGTCTCGATCAATACGGTTCTAGTGAAGCTGACTACACTGCAGACACCAGGGTTGGAGCACGTGACCTGGGTCTAAGCCAAATCTCAGTGATCTGTTCGGAATGGGACCTGACACTACTAAGGCCCTGTTTATAATTCAAAGACTTTTGCTGGTATTTTGGGAAATCCTGTGGCCTTGAAACCTAAGACTATTTAAAAGCAGAAGCTGCTGACACCATGCTCCTTTCCTCATGAATCCTGAAGGTGAAACTGAGAAAAACGGGGTCTAAGAGTATCAGTTGAGCACCTAAACCAACATTTTCCCTGGGCTTTTTTCAGATTACATGCTTAAGTTAGTTTGCACTGGGCATTTTATTCCCTACAATTGAGAGTCCAAATCAATATAAACAGGCATTAGTTATATTGCTGAGTTCTCAAACTCTTGATCATCAGTAAAATGGAAAGCCCCATTAAACTTACTGTCATTACGTCACATGAAAATTTTGCATTTCTCCTCCCCTCTGTCACAAGCCCTACTCTAAGTACTGTATGTGATATTTAATTATTGTAGCTGTTTGGCCTAAACTGTTAAGGTATTAGACATGTAAACTTTTCTGAACACTCTATAAATGCTATCTTCTATTTTTTTTTCCTTTCTGTGCTAGTGTTGACCATGACAGGTATTCTATAGTTAGCAGATAAATGAAGAAATTATCTAAACTAGTCTTTCAAAACAAATTTTTTTAATTAAAATGTAATTTATTAAAATCTAATTAATTAAATTACATTGGTTAGTAAAATTATATAGGTTTCAAATGTACTATTCTATAATACATCATCTATATATTGTATTGTATATTCACCAGTCAGTTCTCCTTCCATCACCATATATTTGATCCTCTTTACCCTCTTCTACCACTCTCCCCTTACCCTCTGGTAACCACTAAACTGTTGTGTCGATGGTTTTTTGCTAAACTAATCTTAAACTGGAAGCAGCAGTATAGTAGGCAGGATTCTAAAAATGCCCCCCAGAGATGTCCGGCCCTAACCGCTGGAACCTGTGAATATGAGATGTCACTTCCATGAGTATCCTATGTAATACAGGACAGCTGATCGTCAGGTAGGGAGTTTACCTAGGTGAGCATAACATACTCACACGAGCCCCTTTAAAAACAGTTTTATTCAGCTGGTGGCAGAAAGCAAAGTCAGATTCAAAACACAAGGAGGATTTGA
>NW_017731495.1:271276-272483 GCF_001890085.2 Hipposideros armiger | reverse complement strand
TGTGTAACTACCACCACAATTGAGATGCTCAACTGTACAATCACCACAGCACCACAGACTCCCTTTATATCCACACCCACTGCTAACTCCTGCAGCTGCTCATCTGTTCCCTATCTCTGGAATTATGCTATCCTGAATGTTCATAAATGGATGATAAAGTGTGTGTCCTTTGGAGATTGGCTTTTTTCACTCAGTATAATTTCACTAAGATTCATCAAAGTTGTTATATCAATAGTTTATTCCTTCTAATTGCTGAGTGGTAGTCCATATTTAGCCATTCATAGGAGAAGGTTTTTTATGCCTCAATATGAAGCACTGCCTGATGGACTCAGTCATATTCAGGGAATACCTGCATCTTAGTAGCCACATGTAATATGCATCAAATAAACACGAAGGGACATACTTGTCCCAATGTATCTCTGAACATTGGAAACCTTTTTCAATTCTGGAGTTTTCACAGTGGCAAAGACTTGGGTTCAGTTATGCCAGATTCTTTTTTTTTTAAATTTAAAACTATCAAAATTCAGCTTCTTACTCACTTTAAAGAGTTCACTGACCTCCGTAAGAAAGGAAAACATTGATATCTGTGAAATTAAGGGTACAAAAAGAGAATAAAATTTCTGGTGACCCTAGAAGAATTTATACCTGCTGAACAATTATGAGCTACCTTGTGATGAAGCTTTCTGCTTGATATATGAGCTCACTTAAAATGGAATTAGAAAAATACTAGGTTTCTGGTAAGATAGGCCATATGTAAAACTATCCACAGGCTCAAATCAGAGCCGAATGCCAATATTCACAAGAAAAAGATTTGTATGGTCATGCATTGTTAGCGGAGCCATTATTTCATACATAAAAAAGGAATCATACTGTTTCTCTTTCCTAAAATGTTCTTCCCTTTACTTTCAAACAAAACAAACCCCAATTATCCTCCTAGGGCTCAGCTCCAGACCCTTCTCTACAATTCATCCAAATACACAACCCTCTGTTCTTTCTCTAATTTCTAACATTTGGGAGGAGGCACTTCTGATGTACTGCTGTGTGAAAATTCTATTTAAGATTCTTATTATTGAACATCTACATCGTTTTCAAATTTTGATCTGTTGTTTATTGCCATTCTGTTAATAAGAGCAAAAAGTCTGTAAACATCTTAAAGTCCTATAATGTGGCACTGGTTACACAATAAGATTCACACTAAAGAATGATA
>NW_017731495.1:253387-266486 GCF_001890085.2 Hipposideros armiger | reverse complement strand
AAAAAAAAAAAAAAAAAGTACATATTGCAATATTTTAAAGTTTAAATGATGAGACAGAAATTTATTTTTAAAATAGCAGTTGAAAATGTGAAGCAAAATATAGCATATTCTTATTTATTTTAGTCCATATATCCCTACTAATAAAGCATGTATGAGGTGTCTACATTACAAATGCTTTTCATAACATATGTTGATTTTTGTTCTATTGCCAATGCAGTATTCAATTCTTAAAATTTGGAAAATACACAATACATAAAAATTTAAAACTTAATAACAACTGTCAATATCTTGATATATTTCCTTCAAGTCACCTGCCCATCTGGTTAGCTATTTATCTTTACCTTTATCTATATAAAATTAGAATAACACTGAACGTATTTTATAACTTGCTTTTTTATTAGTATCAAGACTCATGAGATATTCAATTTACATTTTATATTTTAAAAAACCAAAGGTCTTTTAAATAGATGTACTCCCTTGAAAGAGTGAAGTACATGCCAAGTTGAGTCATGAGGACAAATGTCAGTGTGATCTGCCGCAGCTGCTCGCTTCCCTGGGAAGGAAGGGGCCGGTTAGGAGGACAGCAGCTCGCAAACCCCTCCGCGCTCCGCAAAGTCAGTAGTGGGAAAAGAACAAAGGCCTTTCCAATGCAACTAACACAGATGTGCCCAAAGGCAAACTGTCAGAAACAGTTAAGATGACAGCTACTCACAGTTCATTATTTCCTTCTCACAGGTCACTGGGTGACAAGCTGGGTCAGGGTGCTTTGTCGGCTGTCCCAGGCCTTCCCCACCCCCTGTTCAATCTAAATAAGGGTAAAGGGCTTCACTGGATAAACTAATGTAAACAAACACATTCCTGACACTTAAAGATGACGGAATATGACATTTACTTTATTTTGGACCAAACTTAGAATTAAATGTACACACAACTTACTTTATCCAAGCAAGAAGAGAACCACATTTCTATCTCACTGACAGAGAAAGCAGAAACATTTTAAGTGGGGCTAAAGTAAACAAAAAAATATAACCTATTATGAACTCATAAGGACCTACATTAAGGACCTTATGCAGGAGGAAATCTTCCTTTTTCTTCAATGGGAAAAAGAAGTTTCCACGTTACAAAAAGAAAAAAAAAAAAAGATCAACAATCAGATTGCTTTCCACAAGTGTTTCAAATGTAAATTAAGTGAACTGTAGATGAGGCAGCCTGGTTTATGATGACTGTTATAGTTTTTTTAAGGATATAATTCAAAACAACACAAATCAAAATGGCAATAGTCTAATCAAATCTTTTATGATGTAAAACACATAAAATTTTAGTAATAACAATATGGCTACTCAATATGATTACATCCTGTTACAAAATCAATAGAATAAAAACTACTAGGAATGAGGAAGGAAACAGTGCTTAAGAGCATGGGCTGTAGATCTAAATGGTTGTAGGCTCAAATCCCACCTTCCCCACTAACCAACCGTACAACTGAGCACATTACAAAACCACTCTGAACCTCAGTTGCTCTATCTTTAGGGATTATAAGAGTATCTCTACCACCATATTATTATGACAATAACTAAATCAATTTGTCATGTTGTTATAAGAATAAGTATTTAGCAGTTGGCACACGGTAAATGTTCAAAAAATGACCGCTATTAGTTACCTGTCAACAAATTTAGTATATACAGAGCTGACCTGAATCACCATTCAAGGTGTGAAATAATTTGGTTAATCTTGACAAGTTATAGTCACATTTTTAGAAACAGGTTTTTAAAAAATCTCTATTCCCTTCAAGTGAAAGCCTCTATAAATCAGTAAATCGAGGTTATTGGATTTAACAGGAAATCAGGGGTTCACAGTCTCCCTTAACATTTTCGACTTCTTATTCAGTCTCCACTGAAAGCTGCACATATTGATATATCTTCTATGAATCCCTTTCCAAACTGTTCCACTTTATTTGAAGGTCTCTTTCCAAAATATCCAGTCAAATAATAGGCTGGACTTGAAAACCTAAAGATTTGGAATAATTGCTAAGACAAGAACATGAATGGTCAGGCAGAAATATATAGAGGCTAAGAATAACGCTTCGGGCTCAGAGAGGCCTGCCTTAAATTACCAGCTGGAAGGCCTTAGCAAGTAATAATCTCTGTGCCTCAATTTCCTTATCAGTAAAACAGAGCGTAAGACCTCTATTTTACATACCTCGGAGGTTATTGGGAAATAATGCACATAAAGCACTCAAGCAAATTCAGTATATGTTATTAATAATCAAATGTTATTCTTCATTTTTATGCATTACCTACCACTAACTACCAATCTCTCTCTGTCCCCAAATTTGGCTACTCGTGGTTCTCTCCGTCCTCGGCTACTTCTAAGGAATGACATATATTTATCTCTCTCTTTTTTTTCTTTTCAGTTATACATTCTTTACGTGGTTATTTGTTATTAATGTTTTCCCTGATGTTCTAAAATTCCATTTATTTTTCAAATTTCCACAACTCAGATCATTTCACATTATTCCTTTATTTTTTGCAGTGATTTTATTCTTTATTTTGTAAAATTATCATTGACAAAAACAAGAAAATATATATCTCTCTCTTGAAGGTGTGATAATATAATGAACTGATTTCCTTATATTTGGAAAGATAGTAAGCCTAACAAGACAACCTAAGATTCAAAGTAATCAATATGCCAATTTCAGTACCATGTTCTAATTTTGCCCAACAATTCCTTCCAAAATGGGAAGAAAGTAATTGCTCCAAGTACTTTTTCCTCAAAATAACTTTGTTAAGGAGCAGAAAGAGGGGAAGAGAAACTGAAATTACATCTATTGTGGTAAATTGTAGGAGTGGAGAGGAGAATGCAGATAAATCTCTGTGGATTTAAGAAAAATAAATAAAATTAAATTAAAAATTAAAAAAAGAGAGAAGGGTAGAGGAGTTGCTGTAGCCTGAGACAAATTATGGGGAATGCCTTGGGGTCCAGGGAAATTTCTTATGAAATAAAATCCCAAATATATTTACCAGTCAATTCCTATTGACTAAAAATCACAAATCTAAATACAACCCCATTAAAAACTCTTCTCTACCTCTACTTGTTTTCAGAACATTTTCACAACTATTACTTACTGTTTACTACACTTCTGGAAATTTAAAGACATCTCATTTAATTCTAACAACTCAGACAGGTAATTGTGGTATGTTAACTGACATTATTTGCTTTGTTTTGGGGGAAGGGAGTTAGCTTCACATTTCCTAATACTATAAGCCCTTCTCTCAAAGGTCCATCATCAGACTCTATTGCTTCAGGGAAATACAACAACAAAACACAAAAGACAAATCCCTAAACTACCCAGTGCCCTCCCTTAAACTTCAGAGACAATATCTCCAGGCTAGGGAAGGAGAAAGTCATAGAGAAGGAGGGGAATTATCACTGGGGTCCCCACTCGCTGACCCACCAGGGCCAGGGCTAGCACGAGACAAACACAGCAACACCCTATCGGTTTCAGAAGCCCAAGCGCTGAAGGAACCTGGGTCTCCTTGAGCAGAACCCAGGATAATGACAAGGCCCAGCATTCTCTCAGAAAAGGGAGAGTAGTGGCTACCCGGCAAGTCTGGAAAGATAGTCCCTCGATGGCCTCAGAAAACAGTGCCCCAGTGTTCCAAGTTCCAAGTTCCTGTTTTACATGAAACTGTCAAACACCACTCCCAAGAGACGTATATTCTAGTGGCCTGAATGGAGAGTGGCCTGGCTGTTGGGCTGCAGCCTTTGGTCACGTTGTGGAGCATCAGACAGTTGAGAGCCTTATGTATGATTAAAAAGCCAGTAGCAGGAATGAATACCTGGAACGTAAGTTTTCATACAGGACAACCCCCTGCTGTGGTACAGTCAGGTACTAAATTTGTTATTTTGTTTGTCCATGCCCTATCTTACTCAAAACAACAAAATCAAAGGATATGAGGTTTCAATAACAAATTAAAGAGACAGTACATTAAAGAGTCACTTTTGTGATCAGGGAAAAATCTTCCTCTCCTTTCAAGTTCTGAGTCAGAAATACATAATTTAAGAATATAAGATAGTTTTTAATTGAAATATAAGGTTATGTTGCACACAAACTTACACAATGTTATATATCAACTATATCTCAATAAAGCTGGCTGGAAATTTTTCTTAAAATAAGGAAACAGAAGTTGTCATTTTTTTGCTTCATGCAATTGACAGTTCTATCCACAGTTAGAATATTTAAATTTAGGAATTCTCTTGAACTTTAATGAGTATGGTAAGAATTATATTACTCTTTTTAAGAATATTTCAATCAGTAGTTAATTTCAAACAATTATATATTAAAATTGCAGTTTATAAAGTCATTTTGTGATTTATAACACCAAACCCCAACAAATAATAATAATAATAATGATAATAAACTTTAGATTTCTAATTAAAGAGGATCACAGAAATAATTTCCATTTTCCAACCAAGGATAATTTTTAACTGGTTAGCAAAATTGTTGATGTTAGTTTTATTCTAGTAATAGAAATAATGTCAATTTGTTAAATCATCTCTACTTAAGTCCATCTGTGGTACACTCATCCTCAGATCTAAATGCCATATTCTCTTCATGGAACATTAAAAGGATTTTTATGAGAGTAGCCTTCTTAAAGACCTCTTGGTATTTTCACAATTGTTGACATGCTCAGTACTGCCTTAGCCTAATTATGTTACTTCAAAGTATTTTAGTGAGATCCCAGGACAGCAACCCCTCCAAAGTATTCTTGTAAACAATACCATGCATCGATCTTTACTGAAATACACATAAATGTCACTTCTCTTGATCAAATGTGACCCAAAAGCTACTGTGCTTGAAAGCCAAAGGGCTCTTGAGATATTTCAATAATCATCAAGAAATCAATCTTACATGAAACTGAAGTAAAACATCGAATGTCATTGAGCAATAAAGCTCTCTTCTGTCAGCACCCTACCTCTGAGCAGAAGCCTTAAGATGTTTCTCATCCAGTTTCCTCAGCAGAGCCACTGTCAGCTGCCCTGTCTTTCCACGAGAACCTTCTGGCATTAAACGGGTGTCTGAAGGCTCTAGCAGTTGCTTCAGAACAGGGACACTGACACTTTTTTGCAGAACCTGATAAATAAAATATAGGAAGAATGTAGCTAATTTTCATTGAGTGGAAACATTATATATATATATATATATATATATATATATATATATATATATATATGCCCCAAATTTAACATTATGCTTTTGATGGTTCCTTCAGGCTTCTTGATCTAGCACATAAATCATTTGTACGTGGCCAGAACAAAAGAAAGCAGTCCTAAGAAAAGCTAGTGTATCACCATCTATTGACTAAAATAATGTTCATCTAAATATATGTCGATGTTTATATAAATATTAATGTGCACATCAATAGTATATCATGGGTATGATTTTAAACAGTCAGTAACATTAAGATGTGAATTTGGGTTTGCCTCCTGAAAACAAGTTGAATATTTTTTTCTTTTCAAAATACATTTTCGAGCTCTATTTCTGTCTTGCCTCTGGCTCCCTGCACTGACCTCTGCTGCTAAGCTGCTGCCATCTTCCTGATGAGCTGTGGTCCAGGTGCCATGGTGAATGCAGTGCTCTGTCTGGGTCATATCCACTTGTGCATTTAGCTCCTCTAAGTAGGTCAAAACAAACTGAGGATAAGCCTGTAGGATAGGGAAAAAGAAAAAAGAGTACCAGCCTTGTAAGCAACAGCCAAAAATCTATACAACTCGAATGACGGGAGGATAAATTAGATGAATAGTAAAAAGGTCTGGTTAATAAACTTTGCAATTTAGTATCCATTTCAGATCAAACTCAAGTCAAATAACTCTAATATTAAGTTTTCTAATTAGTTGTTTAATCTGATCAAGTTTAACTAGATTGCTAATCTTCACCCATAGATAAGATTAAAATATTAAAGTTGTGTTATATATTAATAATAGCTACCATTTATTGAGTTATTTCTACATAAAGGTATTATTATAAACACATTGTATACATGTAATGTGCAGTTGCTGTATTGTTTGGGAATATTCAGCTCTGCTCTAGAAGAAAACAAATGGGATGGATGAAATTCACGAGCTGCATTAAGCATGGATGAGTTAGTAACCTGAGAGGTGTCAGACAGAAAGTAAGTAGAGTATGTGTATATGAACATAGAAAGGGGTAGAAGGAAAAAATAAACATTTAATAATAGTCATGGTTTACTAAATAACAAAGTAACAAATATTTATGATACATGAAACACAGTAGCCACACAAAATTCATGAGATCTTTCATTGGCCACCTATGGCTGCCTCTCATTTTGGGTCCTCTGCTGGGTAAAATCCATAGCAGCCCAAAAGGCTAGCTAGAGAGCACAGCTACTAGCCAAGTGCACTTGACGCCCAGCTCACTCATGAGCCAGTGTGCGTCATGGCCTCAGGCACCTTTTGTCTACTAGGCCCTTTGCTCAGATTTCAACTCTAATCCTTGTAACCACATCGTCAGCAGGGAAGAGTGACGCAACACAGAGTATATGTTGGTATCGCAGAGATTCAGGTAACGTGGCCCTTCAACCCATTTGCCCCTTGAGTGTATTAACCTAGCTCATCTCTCTTCCAATACATCTTGTTTTGTGTTTTAAGTCAATTTAATAAATCATGATTTGAGCATTTTAATTTGGTCTGTGCACCTTTCTGTTCCATGAGCTCTAGGATAGCCTATCTAGGAGCATATCTGAAGGCAACCATTGGATCAAAGTAATGTCCCACATGACAGTATATTTCCATTTTAATCCTTGCAACAGCCCTTTGAAATAGGCTGTGTCCATTTTAAAGATGAGGAAACAGACACAAGGAAGTTGAGCGACTTGCTCAGGGTCATCCAGAAAGCCGAGATATGCTGACTCAAGTATGACAGAAACTTTTTGAAAGTGTAAAACTGAAGTTCTAACAAAAAATAGATGTTCAGTGAATAATTAAAGGGCACTAAGGTCCTCATATTGTTCTGGAAAAAGAAATACTGAATAACTTTGGTAGAAAATGTATAACTAAATATGCATGTTAAAAATGTAAGGGACTCCAGACCTTAAATGCAAATTACTAAGTGAAAGCCGACCTGAACAGGCTATATATTGTATGATGCCAACTATATGACATTCTGAAAAAGGCAAAACTGTGGACATAGTAAAAAAGATCAGTGGTGTCCAAGGGTTAGGATGGAGCAAGGGATGAATAGGTGGAGCACAGAGGATTTTTAGGGCAGTGAAACTATCTTGTATGAAACTATACTGGTGGAGACATGTTGTTACACATTTGTCCACATCTATAGAATGTACAACACCAGTAGGGAGCCCTCCTGTGAACTATGGACTTCGGGTGATGATGTGTCAGTGTAGGTTCATCGTGTGTAACAAATGCACCACTGTGGGGGGATGTTGACAGTGGGGGAGGTTGTGCCCGTGTGGGGACACGGGAGCTCAACTTTCTACTCAGCTTTGCTGTGAACTGAAAACTGCTCTAAAAAATAAAGCCTATTAAAAAATGTAAAGGAGGGCCGGCCGAGTGGCGTGTTGGTTAAGGGTTGGCTTGGGACGCCAGCTCTGAGTAGCAGGACCCCGGTTCAGATCCCACATGAGGGCCAGTGATGCTGCGCCCTCTACAGCTAAGATGGTGAACAACAGCTCGACCTGGAGCTGGGCTGCCATGAGTCACTGATGACGGTGTAGGCTGACGTGGGGTTGGCCAGCTGCTGGCATGAGCTGTTGTGAGCTGCCGTGAGCCACCATGAGCGGCCGTCCAATGCCCGGGGAGCCTCATCCGGGAAGAGCGCAATGATAATACCAACATGGGCCAGTGAAGCGAAGTCCTTCACAACTAGACTGAAGAACAAAAGGACAGCAACTTGTCTGTTCCCCTTCCCCAATTCCCCAATGCTGTTCCTCTCCCCCCAATTTCCCAATAAAATCTTTAAAAAATAAAAAATGTAAAGGACCTCACCAAAAGTAGAAGAGACAAAAAAAATAGATAAATTATACTACATCAAAAATGAAAACTTTTGTGCTGCAGATAATGTCACCATAAAAATGAAAAGACAACTGACAAAACAGGAGAAAATATTTTCAAATCATGTGTCTGATAAGGGATGTGTATCCCAAATATATAAGGAACTCTTACAACTCAATAATAAAAAGAATAATAACTCAAAAATGAGCAAAGGGGCTAGCCGAGTGGCTCAGTTGGTTAAGAGTTAGCTTAAGAGCATGAGCTCTGAGCAACAGGGCTGCCTGTTCGATTCCCACATGGGCCAGTGACACTGCACCCAAGCTGAGCTTCAGCTGAGTTGCCAACAGGTGGCAGGATGGCTCAGCTGTTGAGAGCATGCACTCCTAACAACAACACTGCCTGTTCAGTGGTGGGCTACACCCACCCGCAACTAAGACTGAACATGACACCTTGAGCTGAACTGCCCATGGCCCAGTGGATAGAGTGTGTACTCTTAACAACAAGGCTGCTGATTCAACTCCCACATGGGATGGTGGCTATGCCCACCCGCAACTAAGCTTGTAACACAGCACCTTGAGCTTAGAGGCCGCGAGCTGCCGAAGGGCAGCCAGATGGCAACTGGCGCCCTCCACAGCTAAGACTGAAGAACAACAACTTGGCTGGTCCACCTCCCCAATTCCCCATAACTGTTTCCCCTCCCCCAATTCCCCAATTTAAAAAAAAATGACCAAAGGATCTGAGTAGAAGATATTTCTCCAAAAAAAAAAAAAAGGCATGCAAATGGCTAATAAACACATGAAAAGATGTTCAATATCACTAATCATTAGGGAACTACAAATCAAAATCTCAATGAGATACCACTTCACACCCACTAGAATGGCTGTAATCAAAACACAGAGAATGACAAGAGTTGATAAGGATGTGAAGACGTTGGAACCCTCATATGTTGATGGTAAGAATATAAAATAGTGTAACTACATTGGAAAACAGATTGGCCAGTCCTCAAAACGTTAAACATGGAGTTATCATATTACCCAGGAATTCCACTCATAGTTCTATATCAGTGAGAAATGAAAACATACACCCACTAACAAACTTCTATACAAATGTTCACAGCAGCATTATTCAGAATAGCCAAAATAGTGGAAACAAACAACATGTCCATTAACTGGCAAGCAAATAAAATGTGACATTTCCATACAATGGAATATTATTTGGCAATAAGAAGAAATAAATACTAATACATGGTACAACATAGATGAAATTGGACAAACGCTATGCTAAGTGGAAGAAATCAATTATGAAGGATCACATATTGTATGATTCCATTTATAGTAAATGTTCAGCATAGGCAAATCTATAGAGA
This sequence comes from Hipposideros armiger, assembly GCF_001890085.2. Classification (NCBI taxonomy): domain Eukaryota; kingdom Metazoa; phylum Chordata; class Mammalia; order Chiroptera; family Hipposideridae; genus Hipposideros; species Hipposideros armiger. The sequence goes on along the minus strand of NW_017731495.1, from coordinate 257,092 downwards.
CAAACAAGGCTGGGGTGGAGGCAGAAAGAAAAGGGGAATATGTGTGAGGTACAAGGTATCTTTCAGGGAAAACAAAAATGTTCTAAAATTAGATTGTGGTGATGGATGCACAACCCTGTGAAGATACTGAAAAATACTACATGGTATTCTTCAAATGGGCAAACTGTCTGGACAGAAGCAGTGTAAGTGTGCGCAGAAGCAGATCTTGCGGCCTCGCCAGGCCTCAGCTGGTTGCAGCCCCCACCGACACCCTGACTGCAGCCTCACCAGAAACTCTTGAGTTAGAACCACCCAGCTCAACCACTCTCAGATTCCTAGCCCACAGAAACAGTGAGATAATAAACGTTTGTTGTTTGAAGTTACTATGTTTTGGGGGTAATTTGTTACACAGCAATAAATAATTAACACAAATAAAATACAAATACTGAAAAAGGAAATGAGTATGTCTGTTTTCTCACCATCTTCATCAACATTGATTCATTCCCAATTTTACATCCCCCTATTTAATAGGGAGAAAAGACCATCTCAATGCTATCTCCTTGGTTTACATTTATTTAAATTTTAGTGAGGCTGAACTTTTTTATTTGGTTTGGCGCTTTTAATTTTTCTTCTGTCATGTATTTCCTTTTCATGTCCTATGTCTATTGTTCTATTGAAGTGTTGATCCTTTTTTATTGCTGTATCAGGCTTATTGTATATTATGAGTATTTTTTATCCCATTTTGTGACATTTATATTGCACAGATTTTCCCTATTTCCTTTCTTACTTTTGCTTATGCTATTTTAGATTTAGAAGTTTTTAAAAATTTTTTTATACACTCAATGCCATTAAGTCTTTTCTTTTATGGCTTCTATCTTTACTTGCAAGTTCATGAAAACATCTACTCACTACTACTGTGGGTTAGAAGCTTTCATCCATGATTTCTTCTAGATATTCTGTGATTCCATGTTTAAGTTTAAATCTTAATTTAGCTGAAACTCATGGTTTGTATAAAGGAAGTAATCTATCTTTTTGCAAACAAATAGAGGGATGGTTAACTTTAAAAACAAGCAAACAAGCAAAAAAAATCAAAGTAAAATCAATAACAAAATGCAATACTGTATTTAAATTTGTTCATTATTATTATCATTAATAGCTATAAATTATCAATTAGTTAGAATTCATATGCCAGAATCTATCAATAGACCAGAATCTGTGCCAAATACTCAAAATGCTAGTATTAACAACATCTCCATTTTGCAGACATAGAATGTGAAGCCTGGGAAGGCTAAATGACTTGCTTAAGGCCACACAGCTAATAAGTGGTGGGGCCAAGATTAGTTATTAATATCCTAAAGCAGTAAATCTGTCTTTTTTAATGAATAGAACGAGCTCCATTTATGATGCAGCTGCAAATAATTATCAAATTATCCTCCATTTTAGCCTTAACTAGATGGATATAGTTTGGGATATGACTAAATTTAGATCTAATTAAAATTTCTAAACCTTCATGAGAATGAAATGCCTCATTAAAAGATAGTTTTGCTTTGTGAATCTAGAATAACTAATTTCAAAAATCAGCAATTGCGTCTGAGAATGTCACATTAAAATTTTAAGAATCAAAATTTTCAAAAAGAAAAAACATGTGTGAAACACAAAAGTATGTATTGTTTGCTTGCTATTGATACTACTGCAAGGAATAATTAGAAAATTATAAATTGTGAGATAAGGAGAGGTACAAAGGACATCAGAGTAGAAGTACCTGAATTTTGGGAGAGGAAAGAAGAAAATATACTTAAACCTAGGTCGTGCTCTTCTATGTCTGTGGGTGGGAAGGGTGATATTTATATAAAACAGAATTATGTTCTCTGGTAATAGGAACCAGCGCTGTTCAAATAATGTCTCAGAATGAAGTCCTCTTGTGCAGGTACAGGCCAAAGAGCTGGAGGGATATTTTGGTTCAGTCTCAAAATTCTACTTGTTATTTTTACCAAGATGCATAAGCTTTAGTCTTTCTGTGATTCCCTTCCCACCAACCTAGTGCCTCACTCTGATTCACAAACTCAGTGGAGTTAGAAATAGGATAAAGGGAAAGGTGGGGTGAATCTCAGAATGAAGTTAGAAAAATGTAATTTTTAAAATGTTTTGACATTTGAAGGCTATGTCAAATTTCCTGCTTAAGAATAGAACTAAAAGTGTATAGTTCTAGATGAGTTAGTGAATGGAGCTGGAATTTTAGCCAGTGTGCCAGCAAAAACTACTAAGGAAAATGCTATTATGTTAATTTTAAAATGTACATTGCATCAAACTCTCTAAATTTCTAAAATGGTGCAGGTTGTCATGGAATAGCAGTATTTCTGTTTAAGATTGAACTAGGGGGGGAATTACTGGGCTGAATAGACATGTTCACCTTCAGTAGAGACTGCTAGTTCTCCAAAGTGCCAATTTATTCATTTTAATGAATAAGAAAACTAATATGGATACTGAAAAGACATCTGTACTCCCATGTTTATTATAGCATTATTCACAATAGCCAAGATATGGAAACAATCTAAGTACCTAAGTGTCCATAAATGGATAAATGGATAAAGAAGATGTGGTGTATATTTTATTTACATTTACCACACACACACACACACACACACACACACACACACACACACACACACATAAACACAATGGAATATTATTCAACCATGAGCAAGAAGGCCTGCCATTTTTGACAACTTAGATGGACCTTGAGGTCATTATGCTAAGTGAGGTAAATCAGACAGAGAAAGACAAATACTGCATGATATCACTGCTATATAGAATCTAAAAAAGCCAAACTCATAGAAACAGAGAATGGTGGTTACCAGGGGGGTAGGGGAATTGGGGAGATGTTATTTAAGGGTACAAACTTGCAACCAGTAGAAAAATAAGCTCTGGAGATCTAATGCACAGCATAGTGATTATAATAAACAATAATGTATCATAAAGTTCAAAGCCATTAAGAAAGTAGATCTTAATCTCACCACCAAGAAGAAATGATAATTATATGAGGTGACAGAGGTGTTATGCTATGGTGGTAATCATATTGCAATATATAAGTGTAACAAATCAATACAATGTACACCTTAAACTTATACAGTGTTATATGTCAATTGTATCTCAATAAAAAACAATAAATTAAATTTTAAAATAAAAGAAAGAAAACTGATGCCCTGAAATGTTGGGTTGTTTCTTAGTCATAGATGACAGAAAATTATTTTGGGCTTTGGACAACTTGTGTTTTAAAGTCAAACAAAACTTCAAAGGAAAGTAATGAGTTAAATTAAGTTAAATTTTAAACTTCTGGGCATGGAGTAAAATCATTTGTGCAGAAAAAGCACTTCTTGCTCACAACAATAGACAGTGCATTTTATACGAATCTGGGAACAGAAAAACTTAGGCATAAAAGCCGTGGCTTATAAAGTCCTTACTTTAGAATAAATGCAGCCGTCAGTTCCAAACACCCACTTCTGAGAATCATCTTCTTTATGTCTGTAATAAAAATGTAATTCAGACATTGACAACTTTTCTCCACACTGAACCGTTTTATATGTTTCAAATAAAAGAATCATTTCCCATATCGCCTGGCAGGAGGACTGCCCACACTCTACCAAGAATTCTACCACTCCACCATCACTGCTTCCTCAGTAGCTAAAGGCTTTCCTAAGACAATCAATTTATTTGGTACCCATAGTG
>NW_017731495.1:241608-247877 GCF_001890085.2 Hipposideros armiger | reverse complement strand
ACTTTTCCGAAGACCCAATATATTTACCTATGGATGGACATTGGGATTGTTTTCAGGTTTTACTATTGGGCTTTAGAAATAGAGCTGCTAGGAATATTTGTATTCAAGTTTTTATAAGGACACGTTTTTATTTCTTGAGTAAATTTCTAGGAGTATAATGGCTAGGTAATAAGGTAGATGTATTTTTAATATTTTAGAAAAGTACCAACTGTTTTCCAAAACTGAACCATTTTGTATTTCTACCAATTAAGTATGAGAGTTCCAGTAAATGCACATCCTCACCAACATTTGGTATGGTCAGTCTTTTAAACACTAGACATTGTATTACACTTGTAGTGGTATTTCATTAGGGGTTTATTTTGCCTTCCTCTAATGTTTAATGATGTTGAGCATCTTTTTATATACCAACTGTATACTTTCCTGTTGAAGTATCTGTTCAAATAATTTATCTGCCCATGTTTTGTTGAGTTGTGTGTATGTGTGAATTGTGTGTATGTGTGTGTGTGTGTATACTACTTGCATATATTTTCTCATTGTGTGTAGCTTATCATTCTCTTGACAACGTCATTCAAAGAGCAGAATTTCTTAATTTTAATGAAGTTCAATCGGTCAATTTATATTTTTGTGAATCATGCTTTTGGTGTCATGTCTAAGAAAGTTTTACCTAATACAAGATCATAAATATTTTCGCCTATGTTTTCATCTAAAATAAAATTTTAGGTTTTACATTTATGTCTACAAATTATTTTGAGTGAATTACTCTATATGGTGTGAGGTATAAATCAAAGTTCATTTTCTTGCTTATAAATATCCAATTGTTCCATCACCATTTGTCCAAAAAAAACCAACAACGTTTCTCCACTGAATTTTCCTTGCACTTTTGTCAAAAATCAATTGACCGTGTATATGTAGGTCAATTTCTGGGTGCTTCTGTTCCACTGATCTAATTGTCTACTTTGGTGCCAAGAGCACACCATACTAATCACTGTGGTTTTATAAGTCTTGTCAGGTAAAATAGGTCTTCCAAGCTTTCTCTTTATCAGAATTGTTTTGACTAGTTTCGGTCCTTTGAATTTCTACACGAATTTTAAAATCAGCTTGATAATTTCTATAAAGGAAACCTACTGGGGCTTTGATTGAGATAACATCCAATCTATAGATCAATTTGAGGAGAATGGACATCATAACAATGTTGAGTCTTTCAATCCATGAACACAGTATATACCTGCATTTATTTAGTCTTCTTAAATTTCACTCAGCAATGTTTTGTAGTTTCCAGTGCACAAGTCTTGCAATATATTTTGCCTGATTTATGTATGTAATACTTTTGATGTTATTGTAAATGGATATTTCTAAATTTAAATTTCCAATTGTTTGTTGCTATTACATAGAAATATAACCAATGTGTATATTGATCTCAAGCCCTCAAACTCACTAAACTCATTTATTAGTTCTATTTAGAACTTTTTGTAGATTTTATAGATTTTCTGCATAGAAAATCATGTCATCTGAAAATACAGTTTTACTTCTTCAATTCCTATCTAGACACCTTTTATTTCTTTTTATTTTCTTCTTACAATGGCTAAATGTTTCCATGCAATGCCGAATAGTAACGGTCAGAGTGGACAACCTTGCCTTGTTCTTGCTCTTAGGGAGAAAGCATTCAGTCTTTCATCACTAGGTATGCTAGCTATAGGTTTTATTAGATGTCCTTTGTCATATTGACAAAGCTCCCCCTTTCGAGAGTTTTCATTAGGAATGGATGTGATGACTTTTATAAATGACTTTTCTGTATCTATTTAGATATTCACATAATTTTTCCATTTTAGTCTGCCAATATGGTGACTTACATGATTGATATGCAAATATTAAACCAACTTTACTTTCCTGGGATAAACCCCACTTGATCATGATATATTATCTTTTCTTAATNGTGTGTGTGTGTGTGTGTGTGTGTGTGTGTGTGTGTGTATTTGTTATCACTGGCAACAGTGATTAGGAATTTTAGAGAATAAATAGAATCACTAAGAATATTATAGTAATTAAGTATAAGGATTCAAAAATTAGAATGGAAAAAGATACCATGGAAAATCAGAAACCTCAGGCACCTGTTTCTGAAACAACTGGAAAATTTTATTAAGAAATATCAAATTTCCTGAGCTAAGTCTAAGAAAAACTAAAATGTGATAAATCTAATCATGCCTAAATTAACTAATCATGTATTCATTAATATTTAGAAACCTTACAAAAGTAGGACAAATGAACTAAATTAAGTGTAATGGGATGTTAAACAAGACTGTTCCTACTGCTTCTGAGTTCTGACAGAGACATCAGTGGTGGAGAATAAGAGGCATCAGGTGATGCTCTATTGTAAAGCAAGGTGCTCTATGGTCCATGCAGAACAGTAAAGGCGGCGGTCCAGAACTGGTTCAGTGCACGTTAGCCTCTCAGCCACATCCAGTTTACATAAGAAAATGTGAAGAATCCTTGGCCGTGTTGAAATGAGTGCTTTATACTAATGTAGGTCTCTAGGCTTCTATCCTCAGATTTTGGTTCAGAAACTCTGAATTCCAAAAAAATCTACATTAGTAGGTATTGCAAGTGATTCCAGTTAGAAGAACTCTGGGGAATATGGCTGTGTAGGCTATGGACCTAACTTGAGGAAACACTGACTAGAATGATGGGAGCAGGTGAGAAGAGAGGGCTCCATATTATTGGGTGGTCGGAAAAGTCATGACGTATTTTTTCTATGTTTTTCGTCGCAAAAATGCGTCATGACTTTTCTGACAACCCAATATAAAAGCATTGAAAGAGGAGAACTGATTTGATGACTGAATCAATGGGATGGAGGTTAGAGAGAGTAGGCAAGGTTAATTCTTAGATGTCAAATTTGGGTAAAAAAGAGAAACATCATTAAAAAGAAGTGAAATTAGAATGGAGGAGAGACGGGCAGAGATGTGAGAGTATATGAAGGGTTCCAATACTCATGGAAAAATTATTGTATGAAATACCGTTCAAGGTCTAACTGATTCTTAAGCTAAGAATCCCATTCTTGGTCTTTAGGCAAATGTAGTTGTGCAATTTCAGCACTCAGTGGAGTGAGGGAGGTATTGGGAAACATAGTCTTTCTAGAGAGCTTTTTATTTTGAATTAATAAAGAAAAAGGGCAGCTTTGAAAAAAATGTCTTAGGGTCCAGAACTAAAATTTATTGTTGTTGTTATTATTATTATTATTATTATTATTATATTCATTATCTAAGAAAACAACATTTCTTTGAAATAGCCCATTTATCAGAGGGTAGAGGCAAGAAGGCATCCACAGCCACAGTTCAATTAGGCTAATGCTCATCATTTCCCAGTTGGCTGGGAGGAGGACCAACACCATGCTTCACAACTACAAATCTGCTTTCCCAGGCAGCTTCACAGGGCTCTGGTATCCTCCAGTGCTTCTTGGACCAAAAGTAGAATCTACCATAAAAGGGGGAAAGGGATTTCCACTCCATGATTCTTAACATGTTAAGAGTAGAGATAAGAAGTTTCATCCATCCATCCACATACTGTGAAATTACACATGGTCAATTTTCTAACTGATGCTGATGTTTCCAATGGTGTTATCTATATGTTTGAATATTACTTAAAAGTCCGGTGCATGGCGAACAGTCCTTTCCGAATTGTGTGCTCACTAGAGTCGGTCACTCTGTTTTAATCTAAGTCTTAGCCTCCTCAACCTTAAGTCTTGACCCAGGAAATGATTTTCAATCTCTCTGATCACTAGGTGATGTGCTGTCTGTTTACTTGTCTATCTTTCCATCTCTGCATCTAGCATTACACAGATACACTAGTTAGCTGTATTTAATGGTGCCCTTAAGGCAGTGTTTGTTGAACCTAGTCTAGATTAATGTTGGCCCACTCCGTTTCCAGCAAGACCTAAATGGGGAAACAAAAAGTAGATGCAAAAAAAATGTATAACTGAAAGATTAACCCTGAAATAAGAAAAGCAATAAAGATTACCAGATAAGTAATACAAACAAATAAAGCAGCCTCAAGCTGATGCGAGGGCTGCTATTGGGGATGATGCAGACAGAATATAGCAAACCAGAGGGTATATGTTCCATCCAAAGGGGGAATCCATCCCTGCATGATTGGTGTCATGAGAGAATGAAAGTCCAGCGCAGCCCACTCTGATTTTTTTAAACAGAGAAATATGTATTTTTATGTGAAATCTCCCTATTTCTGTAAGCTCACAACTAATTCAAAAAATTTAATGTGCAGGCCAAACAAAATCTATGGTCTCCAGTATTTAGTGTAATTTAATGTGTGTGTGTGTGTTGCTTTAATTAGTTATAAATTTAACACTAAGAGCCAGCTCCTATGTAGCCACATTCTTTAAAAATGAAAAAAAAAAATCAAGATTAAATGGTGGCCTAAAAAAGAACTTTGATTCAATTGGTTTGTCTGTAAGACCTCCAAAATATCTTTTGGAAAAAAAGTATCCTGTCATATTTATAATATTTTAATGATATTCAAATTACTTGGTAATGACATTGTTGTTTTGCCTTTCATCCACTCATGGTCAGATGCACATCACAGAAAAAACATTAAAAAGACAAATATGTGCAAGCACTTGCTATATTGAATAAGAATAAGATGAGTGACACCAAATGAGACATAACTGAACTAATGAGGCATGATATGTTTACAATATTCTTTGCAAGTTGTCAGGTTGCTACTTTAAGTGCTAGTTCTATTATTTTTAGCATATAAAAGGCTATGTCTTGATTTGTAGCTTTGTTAAAATTATATTCTACTACTTAGGAGAAGAGAAAGAAATTTGTCTCCAGAAATTGCTGTCACATGGGGATATTTATCATTATTTATAATGAGATATAGTTATGTTAAAATAAGTCACACAGGCACTTACAAGCTCTGGAAAAAAGAAACACACTTGAAAGTACATACCCAGAGGTGAGGTAAGCTCTAAAAGTCTTGGTCCTTACTGCTTTCTAAAAAAACAAAATCTAGCTTCACCGTGAATGAGAGCCTCTAGTTTTCCAAATTTTCTGCTAGTATGCCTCCATCTTGCAGTAGATTTTGTTTCTCAAATAAAGTCAAGTTATATTAACACAAAGGCAAATCATCCTCATTTGCACAGGGATCCTCCCTTTCTCCTGCCCATTTCTCCCTCTCTCCCCTCTCCTCTCTTCTTTCCTTCCTTTCTAAAGTAAACCACATCCTCTCTTGGAAAAAGAGATGTTTCAAGGAAAACCACATTTTTTAACTTTTTAAATTATCATCTCTTTCCTTGCCCCAGCTCTAGTTTCTGTAGGCAACAAGGACATGGAGCTTGGGGCTTCAGTCCCACCCAATTCTATGACAATCCCGGCCAGGGCAGGAAGCAGCTTTAGTGGGCTCGGACCACATCAACGCTAGATTTAGTATCCAGTTAGGCTAAGGAGAGCCTTGGGCATGAAAAGCCTCTTCATCAAGCCATACATAACACCTCCAAATATCTGCCAGATTCACCTAGACCACTGATCAACTCTCCCACTGAGATGCTCTCCCCTCACCATTTCCCTCTAAAGTAACCATTTAGTCACTCCTTACCCTTATCCTAATCATTTCCATTTTTTGTTTGGTTTTTGGACCTTTTAAAAACAGCTTATTGAGAAATAATTGACATACAATATTATAAAATACTGTATAAGTGACATGCATATATTTAAAATGTATAATTTGATAAGTTTTGAAACATGTATATATCTGCTAAAGCATCACAATAATCAAGATAATAAACATATTTGTATCCATCACACCCAAAAAATTACCCCCAAGTTTCCTTGTGCCCCTTTTGCAATCCCTTTCTTTTTACCCCTTCCCACCTTTCTATCACAAGCCAAACACTGGTGTGCTTTCTAGATTAGTTAGCATTCTCTAAAGTTCTACATAAATGGAATCAAACAATATATACTCTTTTTGGTTTTGCTCCTATCCCTAAATATAATTACTTTGAGACATATCCATATTGTTGCATGTATCAAGAGCTTATTCCTTTTAATAGCTGAGTAATGTCTTATTAATTAGATATACTATTGGGTCTTTGGAAAAGTCATGACGCATGTTTGCAACAGATAGCACTAGTTCATTTTTGGAAATACTAGAGTCATTCGCATCTATGTTATTGCTATGTCATTAGACAGCTGACAGTTCTAGCTTCATTCTAAAAAAAATTGAGCGATTTGGTTGAGTTTTGGAGATTTTACAAGTTGAAG
>NW_017731495.1:231038-236028 GCF_001890085.2 Hipposideros armiger | reverse complement strand
GTCCCAAGCCAACTCTTAACAAATGAGCCACTCAGCCGGCCCTGACATCTGACTTTTAAATAGGGTATTTAGGTTTATTATATTTAATGTGATTATTGATGTAGTTGGGTTGAAACCTACCATGTTGTTATTTATTTTCTCTTTGTCCTATCTGTTCTTTGTACCCCATTCCTTCATTATCTGTCTTCTTTTGGATTGAGTGGGGTTTTTTTTCTTTATGATTTCATTTTATCTGTATTTTTGGCTTGTTACCATAACGCTTTCTTATGTTATTTTAGTGGTTGCTTTAGAGTCTATCATATACATCTTTAACTTATCAGTCTACTTTCACTTGATATACCATTTAACAAATATAGGAATCTTTCTTCCTTTTCTCTAATTAGCATTGGTGCTAGCGCCTTCATAATGTGATTATCTCTATAATATATATATATATATATATGATTATCTATTGCATATATGTGATTATCTCATATATATATATATATATATTGCTTTAAACAATAAAGTATATTTTAAAGAGAAATAATAAGAAATAACGTCTTTATATTACCTAAGTAGTTACTATTCCCAGTGCTCTTCACATCCATCTGGCATCATTTTTCTTCTCCTTGAAGGACTTCTTTTAATGTTGTTTGTTGTGCAGGTTTGCTAATAATAAATTCTTTGCTTGTGAATATTTGAAATGTTGGGAAGGGACAGGTTCGTTTGTTTGTTTTTATTTTAGTATTTTAAAGATGTTCTGCCACTTTCTTGTCACTTGTATTATTGCCAAAAAGAAATTGGTTAACCTTATCTTTGTTCCTCTTACTATAACATGTCTTTTCTCTTTATATGCTTTTAAGATTTTCTCTTTACTGGTAACTTTAGGCAATTTTATGATTTTCCTTGTTTTCATTTCTCCATTTCTTGTGCTTAGAATTTGTTGAACTTCCTGGATCTGTAGGTTATAGTCCTCAAAAATTTGGAAAGTTTTCAGACAGCATTTCTTCCAATATTTTTCTGTTCTCTACTTCTTCCCTTCAGAGACCCTAATTACTCAGAGATTAGGCCATATGAAGTTTCTCACATCTCAATGATGTTGTGTTCTTTTTTTTTTCAATATTTTTTCTCTCTGGCTTTCACTGTGAATAGTTTCTATTGTCTTCTCTTCGAGTTCATTAATATTTTCTTCCACAATGTCTAATATGGCATTAGTTCATATTAAATATATTTTTCATTTCATACATTGTCATTTTCATCTCTAGAAATTTGATTTTAGTGTTTTTATATCCTCCATGTCTCTATTAAAGTGTTTAATCTTCCCTCTAGCTTCCTGACTATATGGAATATAGTTATAACAACTGTTTTAGTATTCTGTCTATTCAATAATTGTGTAATTTCTGGGTCAGTTACAATTGATTGATTTTGTCTTTGTTATAACCACGGACTAAATGAGCAGAAGCATCTGTGGCTCCGTGTTCCATGGTCTGGCCTTGTCATTATCATCACAAGTTGATTTTTGATATGTCTTTAGCTTACAGCACTGATTCTGCTGCAGATATCTTGTTACCCACTCCACATACAGCACCACATCAAAATGGGACTGCTGTGGGTTTGTTTATCCCTCCTTGGGGATTATGTGTTTAGGACTCTGTTAGCACTGGCCAGTTTGCATGCTGACAAGTTACTGCCTCCCTCTCCCTTCCACCTGGGTTTCTTGATTAATGTACGCTACTCATCCACTGAGATATTTGCTATTATACTTGACACTCACTGGCCGTTGTCTGACTAGCCTTTAACCTACAGGCAGTGTAGTGTTGTCACTAAGAGGAGGTTATAGAGTCTGACTTCTTGGGTTTGCAATCATGCCCAAACACTTAGTAGGTCCCTAAGTAAATGACTGACTTCTCTATGTCTCAAATTCCTCATCTGTAAAGACAATAATAATATATACCTTATTAGGTTGTTGTGAGAATTAAATGTGACAATACAATATAAAGAAGTTAGAATGGTTGTCAGGTTCAGAGATGTTTTCCCTTCTGTTAGAGTAAGAGGTATAGCCAAAATTTATACATGGGAATCTGATTCTGTAGATCACATTCTTAACCATTATGTGGTATTCTAATACGTGTTGGACAATCTATTTTGCGTATTAGAGAAAATTTCCCTTCTGTATTAGCAGCTGGGCTAGTTTCAATGGTGCCTGAGAACCCTAGCTCTGGTTTCAGCCCTAAGCACATCCTAAATGCCTATCTAGCCAGAAGTAGTTGGGTAATAGCTTTCTAAGTCTAGTACAACTGGACTTATTTTTGTCAACACAGGTGAAATCATAAAATAAATGAAAAAGAAAAAAGCAAGCATTTAGGAGACAATATTTCCAGACTGTTGAATATAAATCAATTTTCTTCTTCGTAGCTACATTTTTTTAAATTTATTTTTTAACTTTAATTTTATAATCCCAAGTCAGAAAAAAGAAATAGAAAGGACACTTTCAGTACCTTACAAGCCAGCAATATTTTGTTTCCTTGATTTTTCTTTCACAGTTCAATGTTTTATATTTAGATGATGGAGAGAAGGTTAGGAATACACATACAACATGGAATTTTTAAATTAATAATCAAAATAGATATAAATAAATGAGTCCCGATAACTGTAAAGTAGCAACTTTTCTGCAACGTATGTACACATTGGAGGCCAACATTTCACTTTTTTTAAAATATCTAAGAAACACTACCAAACTAAATGGGATACATTTTTGAAACTCATTTTAGATTAGAAAACTGAATATTGATATTATGAACACAAACTGAAACACCTCACGAATATTCCATCTAAGCCAGGAGGCATCATGATTTGACTGCTCAGAAATATTGAAATTAACATTTATTGTTTTGAGCTAAATAGCTCATAAGCATTACCTTTTCTGTAGGATTAATTTATATCCTTCTAGCGATGTTCCCTCAGTGGCCTTGACTCTTATTGGATGACCAATAGCCAGGCAGCCCTGAGTTATCGCTCGGCTCAGGATCATTCCAGCCTTCCAATGAATAGAGAGAGGAGAAAGGTCTAAATAAGTTAAAAGAACCAGAAAATTCAACAATGTGTAGCAAATAGTGAGGTCATTATGCCTGGATAACCCTGGATATTAACAGTTGCTGAAAGTGAAACACTACCCACAACTTAGCAGTCAGTGAGCCCTGCTCGGAATCACTGATCTTCTCTGTCCGACAAGGGTGGCATTTCATAGTTCAGCGCAAAAATAAAACAGACCTTGATATCTTCATTTGTCCTTTTTTTCTGTGCATATTTCACAGTGCAGCAATTTTGGGTCCATCACGTGTCACTTGTTATAACTACAGAGCTTACTTGAAAAATAAGTATGCACAGGGGGAAAAAGTGCAGTGAAATGACAAGATGGAAACAAATCTTTAACCTTCATGCCAATTTAAAGTTTTACTCTGGGTCTATATACCATGGGCTAAACATTTTAAAGAGGTTTGTGAATTGCTTTTGTTTTAAATGTTAGGATTCTCTAATAAGGAAATTGATTGGGAATATTGTTTGAATAGCCATGTAACAATTTTCTTGCTTAGTGAAGCAACAAAACCTTTTAAATAAGTGACAAACACTGAAAAATTTATTCATACACATTGAGAATTTGTGGCACACAAAATTCTCTATCTTAACAGGTAAAATGTTTTATTTTGAAAAAGGAAAGAGGATGTTTTATCTAAAAAGATTTTCAAAATTGTTTTCTTTTTAGCATGTAACTTTTANACTGGTAATTTGTGTCCTTTCTCTTTATCTCTTTAACAATGTGGCCAGAGGTTTATCAGTTTTTTATCTAAAACAAACAAACAAGCGAAAAAAACAAAGCAGCTTTCGGTTTCTTTGGTTTTCTGTTTTCCTGTTTTCTATTCCGTTGATTTCCACTCTAACTTTTATTATTCCCTCTTCTCTCTTCACTTTGAGTTTGATTTGCTCTTCTTACTCTATTTTCTTAAAATGGTATCTGAGGCCATTGATTTGGTATCTTTACTATTTTTCTTATATAGATATTTACATAAATTTCCCTCTGAGAATTTCTTTTAGCTTCATTCCACAAGTTTTAATATGCTGTGTTTTCATTTTCATTCAGTTCAAAATACTTGATAATTTCTATTTTGATGTGTTCTTCGATACATGGGTTTTCTAGAAATGTGTTACTTAGTGTCCAAATATTTGGGGGGGGGCGGGTGGACAGGGTTCCAGAAAGTTTTCGGCTGCTGATTTCTAATTTAACTCCACTATGGTCAGAGAACATGTTTTATAACATTTGCATTCTCTTAACTATATTGAGACTTGTTTTATAGCCAGAATATAGTCTATTGTAGCTAATATGTTGTGCACTTGAAATTAATATGTCTTCTGCTGTGGTTGAGTGCATTATTCTATAAATATCAATTAATTGATTGATTCTGCTGTTCTAGTCTTCATATCTTTACAGATCTGTTTCTACTTGTTCTATTAATTATAAAACATTAGAGTTTTTCTGACTATAGCTATAGATTTTTCTCTTTCTCCTTGCAGTTCTTTCAGCTTTCACTTCGTGTATTTTGAAGCTGCGTTATGAGGTGAAGAAATGTATAGGATTGTTGTCTTCCTGATGAATTATCCCCTTAAACATTATGAAATGATCCTGTTTATCCCTGGTAATGTTCATTACACCAAAGTCTACTTTGCCTGATATTAGTTTAGCCATTCTAGCTTTCTCTGGAATACTTTTATCATTTTCCATGCTACTTTTAATGTATTTTTGTCTTCATATTTCAAGTGGGTTTTTTGTAAGTTAGTGTATAGATGTACCTGGCTTTTTTTTTCTTTTTTTTATCTAATCTGATATCTGACTTGTACTTTTTAAAATGTTTTTATTTTATTTTATGTTTCTTTAAGATTTTATTGGGGAATCGGGGAAGGGGAACAGACGAGTCACTGTCCCTCCGCTCCTCAGACCAGCCGAGGAGGACGC
>NW_017731495.1:210878-226878 GCF_001890085.2 Hipposideros armiger | reverse complement strand
TCTCTCTTTCCAGACATAAATATTTGGTGGCGATTCCAAAACATATTTCAACAGTAATAAAGTAAAACATTAACTAGTGCCAATCCACAGGTATAAATGTGTTACTGTTCACAACTGTGCACATTTTATACTCAGGGATTTCTTCCAACACTGTCCTTACACAGACTACGCAGTCATTACATGGCGCTAATCCACCAGGCTCCATGAAGCACCACGATGAAGACCAGGAGTGGAAGCAAACGACATGCAGACAAATCTCAAGAAAATGGTGCGTCTACGGACTATCCATAAGCTCCGTGCTGGTTTAAAGGCACTCTGGAGTATGAATTAATTAGCACTCTAAAAGGGAATGGAGTGCTCACGTGGCGGGTACTACAGCAGCCCTGGGCATTAGACAAACCAAGGGCAGAGAAGCAGCACTCCTAGCAGCCAACAACGCATCACACTGCTGTGTGCATGCTTGTGGGCACAAGGGCCCTGGGGGCGGGAGCAGGAGGGTGAACCGGCGAGCTCGGGAAGTCACTTGGGGAGCGCAGTCACTCTCGGGTACCTTTGTGATCAGCCATACACTGGCTGCAGGCCAAAGTGTCGATGGCGCTATCTGATTCCCGCTGCTCGCTTCACTCCTTGAGGAACCCCGCTTTCCAATGGAAACGGAGGCGTGAAGGACGATACTGGGATCCACCTATACCATGAGAAGAAGTACGTGGTTTTAACTTAGAGTCTGAAAGTTAACCTTCCTCAGGGCGCTTACCCAAAGTAAGTTATCCCAGAACATTATGTTTCTGATTGCGAAGGTCTCTTTTGAAACAATAGTGCTCGACTCCATTTAATTCAATTCTGTGAATAGTTGAACACCAGTTCTGATATGCAAGGCCCTAGACTGTGGGGGCGGATATATTATAAAATAATTTTCCTGCCCTTAAGAAACTCACAAAAGTAGAGGCAACAACACACACATACGTGCACACACACACAATTTCATGTTAAGCTCCATGTGGATGATTGAATGGTATTATAGGTATTCAAAGAATGGAAGGCTCATTTCTGCTGGAGCAACACAGAATGGAGCACCTTGAAAAAGGTAACATCTGGACCAGGCCTTAAAGGATGGAGACAGTTAAACAGGAATAATGAAGACTACAAAGGCAGTCCAAGGAAAGGCAAGGAAGTATAGTCCATGTATTTTAGGACTTCTTGCTGGCTCCAAAGGTAAATTTGGCCAAACTGTAGAAGGGGTCAAGTGTAAGGCTATGGACTTAGATGTGAGTAGGGGGGCCAGTGAAAGCTTTCAAGCAGGAGGGACTGGGTTACAGTAAATTTTAGTAAGGCTGATCTGGCAAAGGTGGACATAATGTATTATAGAATGGAGACATCAAGGGCAAAGAAAACAGGAGTCCACACAATGACTTAAGAATAAAGAGATATGAGTCGAGACATTAGTGATAGTTGTGCAAATGGACAGGAGGGGACCGACTGGGGAGGCACTGCATTCGTGCTGGTTTCAGATGACACACGTCAAAGGTATTGTGCACCTTTTACTGCTTCTCATTTAGACTTGATTGTCATGTTAACAGGCATTCACGTCATCTGTAAGAACTCTGTTACTTCGGATTTAATAAACCTTATCTCCTAACTTATATGATCACTTTCCCTGAGCAATCATGCTAAGTTTTTAAATACCAATATTTATTTGTACAGGATTATGGAAATATGCTTGCTTATGCTGTAAACCCAATAAATGATGTTGCTTCAATAACAATTTAAATTATTTTCTAATACTATAATGTCTATTCTAAATCGGTGCTAATTCTAGATATGTGTTGGGTAGCAAATGGTTTTGTAAAAATAACAAAAATTAAATGATACTTTAAAAGGTGATATTCTTCAAATGTGACCGGGGCAATAACAAAAGGGTACAACTAATGCATTGGTAATTACTCTATATTACTTTTCAAATAAAGAAAATGTCATATGACTCCTATATGTGAAAATAAAATTTAAAAAACAGTCACCCCGCCCTCCACACACACACACACACACACACACACACACACACACAAGCACATTTGACTTATAGCTCTGGGACTGCGTATTCCCCAGTTAGCCGGTATGGCTGGGATCCGGAGGAGGATCCCCCACAGCTTGCGAACAATGATAAACTCTATTCTACTAATCCATGTGCCCCAGGACTCAGCATTTAAAGTAACACTCTTCCTCAACCTCCTAACTTCAAGTCGCCATCACCCTCAAAGCTCTCCTCTTCAACTGGGAAGAAGATTGTTTTGACTGGAATTAGTCAGACAGAAGAAACGTCCTGCCAACTGCTTCTTTGTACAGCACCTGCTGCCAGTGCCTAAATTCTTGTTATCGCCACAACATGGTTTAATCTTTTAACAGTTGGCTTATTGGTGAAGAGCGAAGGGGCCCTTTGTGTCTGTCTTGGGTTGGCACCCAGTGTTAACACCATGCTGTTCTTCGAGAGATATTTTGCTGGACAGTTCCCAAGTGATGCTACGTAGGCCAGACATGGCCAGGCCGACTAACTCAGCTTCATTTCGTGTTATGAGAGAAAAAAAATAATAATAAAAAATCCAAGTCTGCGATTCTGATTCGCTTAAAACTAACAATGGCCATTAAGTTTCTCTTTGTGACTTCACCTTCTTTTTTCTTTTTAATCTGATCGCTGGGCTTTAGACCAAACATTAATGAAGGTGAGGAAGATAAAAACTGTGAAAAGTTGAATTCAGAAAAGAAAAGTGCTCTGACAACTTACAGCATAATATGCTGTTTGTGTGTGTCTGTGCGTGCATGCATGTGCACGGGTAGGTATATAAAAGTATTTATGTTGAGCCTGGTTTCTAAATACATACCATCATATATGTCATTAGAAAACCTTTTCAAGTCCTGAGAATCAAAAAAAAAACAAAAAAAAAACAAACAAAGGCAATTCTGTTTTATTCTTTCGAATACTTAAATACATAGCTCCCTTTAAAGGACCACTATAATTTTGCTTATCTGAATAATCTGTGCTGATATAGAAGCTGCCAGTAATAAAAATGACACATACACATGCTGGGCCAGTTAAAACTTCTTGTTTTTCTTTTGCCAAATCACTAATGAAAGTAGAGTCGCCTTCAACATCCCTGTGCAAATTCAAAACAACAAGGGACCCACTTTCTTTTCTTACTGAGGAGCAAAATACAAAACAATAAATTTTCTTTTGAAAGAAGAAGCTCATAGACCACAACCATTCTAAACAATTTGTTTACCAGAAATTTTATGAGATGTTATACTTTTGGTAGAGAATTTACGGCCAAGTTACATAATTTGATACATTAATTAAAATCACAACTATAACAAATATTCTAAAATCTCTTTTCCTTCTGTCTCTGATGTTCATTTTTATTGTTTCTTTTCTATAAATCTATAATATAGCTGATCAATCCACCCACCTCTACAGAACTAGAAAAGTCTGAAAGTAGAAAATACCAGTGAGCACAAAATTATACAACCAAATAAGGCAAACTATCTAAGATCTAGGCAATCCTCAAATAGCTTCCAATTATT
This sequence comes from Hipposideros armiger, assembly GCF_001890085.2. Taxonomy (NCBI): domain Eukaryota; kingdom Metazoa; phylum Chordata; class Mammalia; order Chiroptera; family Hipposideridae; genus Hipposideros; species Hipposideros armiger. Next base: position 223,308 of record NW_017731495.1, on the reverse strand, counting down.
GGTCTAAAAATAAGGAAGGGACTTGAGATTTTAAAGTCCTGTGTCCTATTCTAATGATAGTCAGTTCAAAATTTAAATTAAAGTTTTGTATTTTCCCCAGGATGAATTATTTGTAAGAAGTATTCTTTCTCAATGATTTGCTCTCCAAAGAAACAGGACAGTCAAGAATTGTTTTCCTTTCCCAGCCTCCTTTGTGACATACAGAATATGTTCTGTTAGCATCTCTAACTGCTGAATTTACAAGTTAACTTTTAACAAGTATGCCATAATTCTAAAATATAGCTTGATGTTTTCCTGGCTGTTTTCATATGGAAAATTGTTACTAATGTTGTGCTGATGTCTGATCATACTGAAAGGCTAGGATCAAAATAAGTTGCCTTTTTATTTTGGCAAAATATATGACCTGCCAAACACTGGAGTCCATTTTTCTGCTATACTTTCCCATAACCAGGCATCCCCCAAGCTATTCTTCTCATGATTTTTTTTTCTTTTATATTAACTACCATGAAGTTTAAATCTCATCTATGTCATGGAAACATATAATTTTATTGCCCTTAAACTGGGCACTGTAAAAATGTTGTCAATTTAAGTAACAATAGAGAACTGTTGAAAGATGTATTTGCCAAATTGTCCATTTGGAGTAGATTCCAAATTTTTTTTTTTTTTGAAATGGATAAAAGAACAACAGGTTGTAATTGTCAGGGTTGTATCTGTCTCCAACATTACTAATAGGGATTATATGTTCCAAATTTTTCTCTGTAGGGAAGGTTTTACTTGTCAATAAGAGATTTGAAAGAACAGTCAGGGGTTGGGCACTGATATCTCTATCTCAAGCCAATTTCAAAACGTAGGAATCAAGAATATCGGCTTTTGCCTCCCTCTGAGACTCTGCCCCTGTTGTAATCCTCTTAGTGTCTTCTTGACTACAATGAGCATTAAGAGTCTATAGAGATCCACCTCCTCTGCCCGAATCTCTCTTTAAAAGCACTCCTTTTCAGGTTATTAAATTACTGTTTCCAATACACTGATCACCTCTCTGTATTGAATCAAAGACATTTTTCTGAAAGGACTTGAAAGTTTTCATAGCTAAGGGAGGGCCATTTTCTTCGAAAGCTTCTCTTTACTAGCCAGTTTATTAAATCTCTGCTTTCTTACACTACTGTTTTGATTGGACTGAAATTTCATGCAAAACCAATTTCTTCTTTCAAAATACAAAAGTGTACAAACTTCTACTTAAGATGAGTATTTTCTCACTTTCGCTGGATCATTAGAACCAATTAACAATGCTGAGATAACTATGGACTGTTATTCTATCATTTCTCAACACAGAAAATATAATTTTCTTTTGAAGTTCTACTTTGGCTTAAAATCAAAGAGAGAGAAGACTTTGGGTTCTCTTCCTGTGATAACTCTTTGATATCCAATTTTTTTTTTTAGGTTTGAGCTTGTTTCTGTTGAACAGTTATGTAGTGAATTCAATTCCATTTCCCTAAATCTGAGCATCTAGATGTTGCAGCAGAGATAAGGATGACTGAGATGCCCTTTGCCCTCAAGGAATTTCTAATCTAGCAGGGAGGATAAGACAAGGGCCATCTGAGGTATCTTCCTAACACAAGGATCAAATCGGACTTTGCCTCTGCTTGATATTTCTAGCGGCTCCTTGTTTTCTGCAGAACAGCATCTAGAATCCTTGCCATTGAATTAAGACCTTTTATGATCTGATCTCAACATTCTCTGTGAAATCTACTATTCTCCCCTTCCAATGTGACCTGAAATATGCCCAAACTTGGAGCACTAATTGACTTCAAATCATCCCCAAAAATGATGTAAGAGGAACAGCATCGAGTTCAATGTCATTATAAATGGCACAGAATGGATGTAATGAAGTTATCGAGGTCAGAAACATCATGTCTGGTTTGGGGGTGGGGGTGGGGGTAAAGAAAGATTTTATGGAGCAGGCACAAATCAGGTTAAGGCTAGAATAATGGGCAGGATTTCAACAAGCATTTATTAAGTGCCAGCTATATGCCAGACATCGTGCTAGGACATGGCACAACAGTAAAAGAGAAGGCTGGGGGCGCTGACAAAGAAAGAGAGGTCGAATTACAGGCAGAGGGCTCCACACAGGCAGAATAACAGAAATCATGGTGTGGCTTTCAGAAAACAACAAATGAACAATCTGACTTGGCTAAGACACAAAGAACATATCAGACAATGGAAAGCCTTGAAAGACAGGTTATAGCTAAATTTTAAAAATCATTCATCAGAAATGTATTGTGCATTAGCCCTACGTTCAAGACTTCATGCTAGCACTCCAGAGTGCAAAGGTGAGTAAGACATAATGCCAGCGTCCAAAGAGTTCTCAATTTAATGGAGGGGGAAAAACACAAAAGCAAATAAATGCCTCCACTAAAACATAAATTCTAAGAACAATTTTCAAGGGATAAACAGGAGTTCTCAGAACACAAAATAATTTGAGGTTAATTCTCCCTGGAGGATCTGAGAAGGCTTCAAGGAAGATGAGGAAGTTGAATAAAGCCTTAGGACAAGGGATAGTAGTGTGTGTGTGTGTGTGTGTGGGGGGGGGGTTGTATTTCTTAGGCAAAGAACAACACAAGCCATGGCACAAGTATACCAAAGTGAAAAGCACTTTAGGGGACACAATATATTATAGAGCTGGATACAAAAAAGACCAAGAAGAGAAGATTGGAAACGCAGGCTGAGAATGGGGGGAAGCTTGCTGGAGAATCATGGAGAGAGGCGAACGCCAGACGAGGATGTGCAACCTCAGCAGGCAACCGCCAAGCTTACAAGTTTTTTGAGCAGGACAATAATGTTACAGCATAAACCTAAAAAGGAATGCCACCAGGATCAGAACTACGGTAAATAAATCTAAATGTCAGATGAATATAAAACATAAAAAGCATTAACTCTTATTGCACCATTCAACCTACATTTATTTTCTAAATTTGCTCAAAACCAGACAGGATTAGAAACAAGTATTGACTTTATTCTATTTTTATAATTATACTATTTAGATTTGTATGCACCTTGAAACAACTAATATTTTCAGTATAAATTTTGACATAATAGGCTGAATGGGCACCATGGAGGAATTCAAAAAGAGCAGTTTGGGTCAATGTGTTTTTGCATTGTCTCTTGGAAATAAAGGGCCCACACCAGTTAACAGGAAGTCCTGCTTTCTTTGGGCATCTCTGTCTCTGTGGGTGCCTTTTGGTTTTGGTTTCATGAGTTCAAATACTTAAGCTCATGCAGCTGAAATAAACTACCCTACATAGTTTCCCAGCTGAGAAAAACAAAAGAATTATTCCTTCTTTGCAGACATGTTTAAAATGCCTTTCATAGCTCAGTTAGAGAACAAACATCTTTCACTGACAGGATAAATTTCTAAGTGTAAATTAATAACTAGACCTTCTGGATTGGCTTGTCATGAATTGGGTTTTCTAAAGAACTCATGTTCCTTAGATACAGATCAGATCCTAAAGTACAGAGAGGGAACAACCTTCTTAAAGACTTTCTTAAATGACTCCAACTTATTAATACAGTACGTATAAAGAAAATATGCTAAACAATAGCACTTGAATGATGGAATTCAGGTAAAACTTTTTCAAGTAGGAATGCCATATATTGATTCAGTTTTAAAGTACTTAATTAACAGGAAGTAAAGAATAATACATTTGTAAAATAAGCCTAGTTTTCAAAAACTTTCACAAATATCTACTTTGTCACCACGTATTGAGTGAGTGTCCAATACATAAAATACCCACATTAATTACAATATGTAATTCTGACCTTGTTCTGTAAGAAATGGTTCTCCAAGTCCACCTTTTCAAATTGATCAGGTATCTGTTGACTGGTGCCATTGAAATTCATTGGAAATCCCTCACAAACTTCCCAACTAAGAAAAGTAAAACACTTGATTATTTTTGTTAGAATGAAATGTATTGAATTCTAATACTCTTTAATCTACTAGTATAATAATTCATGCATCTTATATTCTTTTAGTGAGAGTAAAATCAATGTATAGTTCATAATCTTTTAAACAGAAATTTGTAAAATGCTTTGGTATCTATAACTGGGAAAAGAAAGGCTTTAAATTTTTACCTTGCAATTATTTATGACATTGGGGGATTCCATGGCTAATTAATTATTAATAGAACAAAGAAACAAAAATGACTTTTTTTCTTACAGAAGCACTCATAGTGGAGCACTCATAGTACTTCATTGTTCAATTTATATTCTAAATACACTGGACTATGAATAATAAAGGATGTTTTTATACTTATAATAGCTGGGTTAAGCACATTAGCTTGGTATTTTTAAGAGGATCTTAAGAGGCAATACATTCTAGTGTCTGCGTGGACAGATCACAAACTGCAGGCATTGAGTGCCATTCTTAATTCAGCCAAATCACTTATTTTAATAGTGAATTGATCCTTACCCTAAAGAAAATTTCTTAGTGCAGCACTGATATGTTAAGACATACCATACATCATGTTATTCAACAGAAACCAGTTCTCGGGCTGGCAATAATATTTTATTCAATACTCTGAGAAATATAAATAAGAGTATGTTTATTAAAATTTCAAACAATCCAATTTAGAGCATCAAAAGAAAATTTAAATGGAATCCAAAAATTAAGTAAATTATTTTCAAATTAGTTTGTATTCAATAAGGGCAGTTTCACATTGTTATACTTAGGGGCCCAGATCGAATTTGAATCCACCGAATAAAACAGCATTCATTGTACCTGGGAAGTAAAATTAAGAAGGAATACATGAATTTCAAATTAAACTTCTAGGTAAAAATTGAAGTGAAAGGGTTTAGGCAAATTTAACAGCTTGGGGAAAGATTATTGCACATGGAATAAAACTCATAAATGGGAATACCCATAAAAAATGCTAATGAGCTATTTTCTATCTATAAAGAAAAACAGGATAAAACAGATTCAAATCTCGCTTGGAAAGTGACACGCAGTTGTTGGGGGACAGAGTTGTCTATCAAGGAAGACCAAAGAGTTTGTCTTTATAGACACACTAAACAATAGGTTGACACTAGCTAAACTGAGTGACCTCATCAGACTGCTTTTCGTTCTCTGCATCTGTCCTCTACTTCTTCAGTCTTTTCACTGATATCTTAAGGAAAGTTGTAATTTGTTAAACTACAAAATGTTAAAGCTAGATAGGACCTTAGATAGGGCCCACTTAATTCAATATACTAGCAGTATTGTGCTGCAGTATCCAATATGGTAACCACTAGCCACATATTCCTATTCAAATTAAAACTCATTTAATTTAAACAAAATTAAAAATTCAGTTCCTTTGTCACATTAGTCACATTTCAGGTACTCAACAGTCACAAAATATGTTTTCATTATTACAGAAAGTTCTATTGGACAGCGCAGGATAGTGGTTCAATCCTTAGTTCTTCAGAAAAACAATTTGGGTTAGAATATTGGCTCTATCATGTACTGGTTAGGTGATTGGAGGGAATTATTTTGCCCTTCTGTGCCTCAGTTTCTTTCTCTATAAAATGGAGTGATAATAGGAAATGATGTGATTAAAATAATTGTGTTGAGGATTACGTAGGTTTTTACCCAATTCATTTAGAACCATGCCTAGTCTATTGTCAACACTCAGTAAATGCTGGGTATTTTATGATTACATATGAGAAGCTCACACCTATCTGCTCATGACAATCATAAGCAGAGATGGGGCTACATGCCCAGATCCCCTAATTCCTGCTCTTCTCACCATCCCAGCAAGCCTCTAGCATATTGCTTTTGTTTCAACTTATCATCATCAAATGAGTACCTTAAATATGAACACTCATGAGTAAACATATTCTTTAATATTTTAATGATTCCATTCAAAACTATGAATTTAGAAACATCCAATAAAAACAGTTTTCACATTTCAAATACAATTGTTACTTCTACAATTTGTTACTACTACAAAGCAGAAACTATAGTCTGCTCATTGCCCCATATGGTTTTTTTAAAACTCAAGGAAAGTTAATGATAAGTCTTTTAGGCGCTAGTTCATTATATCATGAAGTCAGTCAATAAAATAAATAATTGCTTATTTAAGATGATTCAAAGAACATCTTTTAGGCTTCAGTGTCTCACTCTGGGAAATCGGAATTTAGGTGATTCAGATTACTTTAACCAAGCACATGTTAATTTACTTGTCACATCCAGGAAGCAGAACAGCATTAGGGTCCAAGAAGGTTTTATATGCAACTGTGACGCCATCTCTGGCAAATGCTGCCACCTGGTCAAAGGTCAAAATCAAAACAGGGCTTAATGGAGATCTGAAAAATGCAAAAAAAAAAAAAAAATCAAAGCTATTTGCAAAATTATACAAACACTGAGATTTGAGCACAAAAAAATAATGACATACAATACTAGTGTTTAATTAAAACCCAGAAATCCTGAAAAGCACATTTTAGTTTATTTGGCTGAATTATAATATACCAAGAATAGCTGTAACACATGATATTTTAAAAATAATTCCAACAATAAAAGCAAAGAATTTAGTTGAGCAAAACAACCACTTATTCACATAATGTTCATTTTTTTAAAACCACATCATGGATAACTATAACTACATGATGTTCATCAATGTATAATTATAATGCAATATACCCATAATAATCTTTGGACCTGATAATTAAATGAATCCTTAAAATTTGGCTAAAAACCATTTTTGTGGGCTTACTATATGCTATGCTGATTTACTTTTTTATATTACATAGTTTTAGGTCCACTGTTTTAGGTTAATTTAATTATTTGAGAATTAAAATCAAATGGAAAATAGATCTTAAATAAGAATAATAGCCATTATGTCATATATGAGCCATTTTTTATTCTAAATTGTTGACAGACTTGCTATTTGACTTTATAATTATAGGACTCAACCAAATCACCTGTGTAATATTGTCGAAAATATTTAAACTGAATCTAATCATGAAAAAACAGACAAATGCAGAATATGGGACATTCTACAAGAAAAGTGACTCAATTCTTTATAAAACAAAAAATCAATATCATGAGAAACAAAACAAAAGGTGGGAGAATATTCTAGATTAAAGAAAACTAAAGAAAATAAATAAATTCAATACTTGAAGCTTATTTGTATACTGGATTATAAAAAGCTCCAAAGCACATTTCGGGTAGTTTGAATATAACTTGCGTATTAGGTGATATTACATTATTGTTGACTGCGTTCGATATTATAATGTGGTATTACAGAAGAAGATCCTATTCTTCAGTGACGTGACCTGAAGCATTTAGGAATAAAACTTTAATGACTGACTGAAATTAATCTCCAACCACTCAAAAGAGAGAGAAGGGGATAGAAGAGAGGTAAAATAAATGTGACCAACTCTTTAAATTGGTGAACCTAGGTGAAGAATATGCAGGTCTTCTTTGCACTATTCTCTCAACTGTTCTGTAGATTGGATATTTTTAAAAATAAAAATTGGGAAAAAATAATGAAAGGATTCAAAATAGAAGCAGATATTGGCAAAATCCCCCCCCCAACCTGCATATATTAGACACATTAAAATTACTCCCTGAAAATGAATATCATTTGCTTAGTACATATTGAACATTTTCTCAATATATTTTAAATGGGATGGAAATAACTTTTAGACAGAAGCTTTAGAAATTCCAATAGTAGCAAACTGCTATAATGGTCTCCTAGTGCTTCATATTGGATTCAAAACCAGAAAAAAATACACGATTCTATTAAAATAACAATGATATACACACTTATGAACTCCTCCAGCTGCAATTCTCAGTTGAGTTTGGAATATTTCAGATACTTAGCATTTCATTAGTTATTCTACAAATATGATCCAATTAACCAAGAGCAAGTGTTTGATCTTATTAAAATACAGTATTATAGCAAACATCATTAAAAACATCAAAATCAGTCACTTTGCTTTTAGTTTAACAATGATATTTAAAAAGGAATTATTAGACATTTTATCAATGTCTCTCCTTGTTATTGGAAGAGCTTGCGGAATTATTCAAAAATTTTTGCCACTTTAAAACTCATCAATGTTTTTATCAGTGTAAAAACAAGCCTCACAACGCAATTAAATAATATTTAGAAATCTGCCTATGGAAAAAAAACACCATTCCTAACAGAATTTTTTAATTCTCTAAATTACACAGCATAAGAAATTACTAAGCATTTTAATTTTACTCTACTGGGATAGATGAAATAAAATTTTGGAATATGCTACTCACAACTAATCCTATCAACTTTTTCCAAAACCTTCATGGGTTTCTGAGTAGATTTGTTTCAGTATTTGAAATTTAAACTATTAGGATATATAGCAAATTCAATCACATTCAATCAGCTCCTAGTTCTGTCTGTGCTGTTTTCATTATAATTAATATATGGTCAATTATACTCCATGAGCAAAATTATTTTCCCCTATTCCTATTTCCTCTATTCTGTTCTACAGATAAAGAGCTTTAAAAACAATTAAAAGTAGGCAGAAAAGTGTGTTTAAGTTTCCTGACAAGCAGTTTCAAAGTTCATCTGGATGTGTTCTGTCAAAATCTGCGTTAAGTTTTCAAGATGTCCCTCACAACAGCCTAGCTCATTAGTGCCTGTACACTACAGCCTTCTTCTTTCCTCGGAAACGCAGATAATTTTATGCAGGAATTTACCAATCTACAAAAAATTTACACAATGCTCAGCAATAACCAGTAATTATTGTGGGAAAATATAAGGTGCTTTTGAGGACTATAACTTTGATAGGCTAGGGCTTACAAGCTTTACCAATTTATCTTTAGCTGTCCTGTCATTGGTGCTTAAAAGGTTAAGACTTTATTTGTGAAAACATAGAGAGATAGTGGGGAATCATGTTGTCTACAGCTTCATAAATCTTGCTTAAGATCCTTTTCAATTACCATCCATTTCTCCTTTAAAAAGGGACAAAAAAATAGAGGCGTGGAAGCAGGTCAGGGCAGTGTGCGACGATGACAGTGTGATGGGCTTGGGCCCCCTGTGGCGTTTCCATCTGCTATCATTAAGGTGACTACTCAGACATGAACAAATCCCACTTGCTGTGCTGACAGGCAGACTTCAAGAACTATGACAAGGCATTAAGACAGAAAGTCAGAGAGAGAGAGAGAGAGAGAGAGGGAGAGAGAGAGAGTCAGAGACATATCCCACAAACAATACTACCTCACAAAAAAACACTGAAATTTTATTGGAATTCAAAATAAAAAAAAAATTAATAAAGGGTGTTACTTGGCTTCTCAACTCTCCTTTTAAATTAGTTTGTCTCTGGGAAGATTGAGGACAGACAGAGAATAAACACCTCTCTCCTACCTGTATGCTTTACCGTAAGAGACCCAAATTTTTTGCTCATTCTTCAGCAAAAGCGGATTCTTAATTTCTTGACCATGCTCATCGAAAAGCCGGGTTGTAGAAAAATTAAGGCCTGGTGGGTTGATGGAAGATCCTTGAAGCCTCTGATGAATCTTGAGAAGTAGCTGGGGGTGGGGGAAAGTAATGAAGAAGCAGAAGAAAAAATTAACACAAAATGTGAACATCTGTAACAAACTGTCTCTACTTTGTAACAAATAAAGTCCAAACAAATGATAATTAAATTCATATAGAATGTTAAAAGAAGTGTGAAATGATGGCAATGTTTAGCTCAGGCTAAAGTAACAAAATGAGCATGGGCTTTTAACCAGCAGGGGGTGCCACGGGCTTGTGATTGAGCTCTGACCCTTTGGCACGGGGACTGAAAGCAGATGTGACAGTCTTACAGAAAAAGCGTTTAGCTTCTACACACGGTAACAGTTCTCTTTGATAAGAGTGACGCTTTTCTTGTTGGAGCTACACATTTTGTTAGGGTCTTTCCAGAGCATGTTCAAGTTTTACAATTGGCAATCTCCCCCGTCCCCAGCGAACCTGAGATAACCAACAATAGAACAATTCACCACTTGCAGGATTGCAAAGATAAAGATGACTTCTAGCCTACGTTGGTTCACTTAGGAGAACTCTGCCTGGATGTCTTTTAATTAAGAGCCCTGCAAAAGCTTGTGAGCAGCTGTAATAATAGATGTTTTCAAGTTGTGAATAAGACATAACTGAAGTGTGAAATGTGAAATGCTGTCATTTAATATTTAAATAATAGCATTGTCAGTGTTGGCTTCTAGCTTACATGGAGGATCTCAAATTATCAAGATATTTCTAATTTAGGGCATATTTCAAATGAAAGTAAATCTAACTGAACTGTGTTGCAGATAGAATTTTAAAAGGCTTTTTTTGTAATTTTTGGTCACCTTTGTTTGAGTCTTTAGGCCTCAGCTTGTTCCTGCTCTGTGCCCCACACTATCCATCACTCTGTCCTCCCCCCAGCCTTCTGTCACGGGGTCCCTTTTCTTCTCTCCCTTGTCAGTTCTTCTGTCTCTCAATTTCTTGTTGCTCTGTAATCTCGGCAGGGATGCGGATATAGTTGTGGCCTTTTCTTGCCTAACTGCTGTTCAGGGCGCCTTTTTCGCTCCTTCTATTAATTCCCATTGAAGGTATATTGAGAAGTGCTAAATGCCGAGGCTCAGCAGAAACAAGAGGAAGTTGCAATCCTGTCACATATCTCAGTGTCCTCCCCTATTGGCTATAAACTCCGGACCAAGTAAAACATTTTCTTTGACCAGCAACAATATTTGTATAATAGAACACCTAAGAATTAGGCTTTGTCCTCACTAGAGATACATAATCACATCTCTAATTTCATCAGCTCTACACAAACCNGGGGAGGGGAGGGGAGGGAAGGGTGCAAGATGGAAGACAGCACTGGAAAGAAGAATAGGTGAGAGGTTTCGGTGCCTACCTAATAGCCATCCCATGAGGTATTAGAAAGCATTCACAGGGTCTTAATTTCCTTGCCTTTAAAATGAGGAGGTCAAAATTTGCCTACTATGATAAGATCTACACATGAAAATTATCTCCATCATATTTTGCCCAACATTTAATGAATGCTTTTGAAGTCACAACAATAACTTTGAATATTCCAATTTTGTTACTCTAGCCACAATTCCTTTGAAAATGAATGTCAAGTTGGCATGTTTTACTACTTGTACTTAGAGCATATCTGAAATTTGTTCTCCCATTGTTTACTCAAATAATGTGGGTGAAATAACAGAGCAGCACTTGGGTTGTGAATACTAACATGGGAAGAGTGGTTAAACAGAAAGACAAGGATCAAGGAATGTACAAGGGGAATAGTAAGCATGCAGAGCAGTGACAAGGACATCCCCCACCCCCCAACAAAAACACAAAATCTTGCCACAGTTTTATGGACAACAGACCAAAGTTATCTCCCTCTATTCACTTAATTGTTCCATAGATTCCTAAATATTTAAACTTCCTATTAATACATATGGTTAGAGAACTTAATTTTTTTTTTAATGACCACAAAATACAATGCAAATCTCAAATGGTTTCAGGGCACTCTTGCACATTGGTAGATCAAATTCAAATGTCCAATGCATAGGAAAGGCCAGAATATTATATAGATAAAAGTTTTCTGTTATCGGGCCAGCCGAGTGGCGCGTTGGTTAAGAGTTGGCTTGGGACGCCAGCTCTGAGCAGCACGGCCCCAGTTTGGATCCCACATGGGCCAGTGACACTGCGCCCTCTACAGCTACAATGGTGAACTATAGCTCGACCTGGAGCTGGGCTGCCGTGAGTCGCCAGCAATGGCGTAGGCTGCAATGGAGCTGGCTGCTGCCGGCAGCTGCCATGAGTTGCTGTGAGTGGCCAGCTAATGGCCGGTGACCAATCTGCCTCAGCTGGGAAGAGTGCAATGATAATACCCACATGGACCAGTGAAGCGACGTCCTCCACAACTAGACTGAAGAACAAAAGGACAGCAACTTGTCTGTTTGCCTCCTTCAATTCCCCAATAAAATCTTTTTTTTTAATGTTCAGTTATCAACCAAATTATCCCATTTTCTGTAAAATAGAAATGATGAAGTTGTATAAAATGTTGAGAAGACTTTCATGTTAGTTTTATCATCTTCAAAAGGCCTCACATTGTTTTAATTCTATGAAAATGATCCTGGGCCTGCGCCAAGAAGGTGTTCTAGGCTTATCTGCATCTTCCCACAGTACCTAGCACAAAGCCTTGTCCCAACATGTATTTGATAATGTCTAGATTTACTGGACTATTCACTTAAAATCTTCTTTATTTTCTGTCATTGGAAGAATAAAAATTGTTAGATGCATACTACCCAGAGGACTTAGTAGATGCTGAACAAAGACATTCTTTAAAAAACAAATCTCTGAATTACCACTTTTTAAAAGAAATTTAAATTTCTTTATGTTATAAGAAAACACTATAACCAAACAATATAAAAATAGGAAGGCTTCTAAAA
>NW_017731495.1:209022-210548 GCF_001890085.2 Hipposideros armiger | reverse complement strand
GTTAGTTCATTGGTTTGTTATAATTTTTTCAAAGGGCTTCTCCCCCACCCCATTTTTCTGTATCTATTAACAAAGTAAAAATTTCAAAACAAGGTGAATGGTTCTGAAAAAAAATATTCTCTTCGTATCTAAATACAATTCTCACTAAGTTCAACATATGAAAATGTTCAAAATTATCTAGGAGACAGTGGCAAACAAAATTTACTGACATGTCATGTCCTATGCTAAGTAATTTCAAAAACCCCTTTATAGGGCTTTTTCTAATATTCTCATTAGAATATTTCAAGGATAAATGGAACAAGTATCTCACTTCGTCTAAATTGATTTAGTGCCTAAAATTATATTTAATTGGGATTAAAATACCAGGTATATGGATCCTATCTGTAGCTAATGTATTAGAAAATTGTTGGAAGTTCCTGGGTTTATTATATTTCTTCTCTTAGAAAGGAAGGGCTTTTTTGATGAGAAAAACATACATCACCCCAAATTCCATTTTACTAGGGGAAATGAACATTATAGGGAGATAAAATTAAATATGAATTGAATATGGTTAAATATGAATCAAATAAATCATCAGACTTCCAAAATTCTCAGGCTCAGGGATTGTATTTTCATCTTTGGATAGAGTATGTCTTTAATGCTATTCAGTTTCTTTTTAAAATCTACCAAATACACCTGTAAACAAGTTTCCCCTAATATGAATGAGTACTCTGGGTAACTGAAGCCTATACAAAAGCTTCTTGTCTATGGTAGTACATTTTTATTTTAAGAAATAGTCCATTTTTTATCATAAAACATTATCAAGACTATAGGCAGAATCTTAAGCAGGTGTAAATTCAGTACTTCATTTGCACTTACTACAAAACCAGCATTCATTTCTACGTTCAAATGGTGAATTGATGCTTGATAATATTCATGGTGAGTGGGGCTAACACAGATGTCAGTGGGTAATCCGAGGGATGGGAGCATATGTAAGCAGAGAATCTCAGCGACTTAGGCATCTCAAACACTCTGGGAAAAAGCTAATTGAGAGGTAAAAACAAATTAGCTGCTATGGAGAAGGACAATCTCCCTGAGAGAGAGAGTGTGTGCCTTGCAGCAGTAAGGTTCAGTGGTTGCATTTAGTCTGGTAACTGCTGGGACAGTAATCCAGCTCTGGCCCGTGGACTTTCCCTGCTGACTGCCCACCTGGCAATTCTCTGGGCACCTTGAAGACTGTCAGCATGTTCAGGGAAAGCCTGTCTCATTACAACCAGCTCTGCATGGGAGCTGATGCCCCGACCAATTGCTCTTCCCTGATTGTGATACAGACACAGTTTTTCCCTTCAGCAGGTCTAGGAAAGGAATATTGTATCTTCCTGCACACAGAGATTTACACCTGGCTGCAGATGCCTGTCAAGAAATAGGCTGGGGTGAATACGCTGCATTCCCCCTGACACACACACAGGCCACAGTGGGAAATAAGAAAGGACTGGTAGGGGAAGGGAGGGGAAGGGAAAGGGAGAGAAGAGAAGGGAAGGGAAGGG
>NW_017731495.1:201985-207007 GCF_001890085.2 Hipposideros armiger | reverse complement strand
AGGCCCCACAGAAACTGGATCTGCCTATACTGGCAGCAAATGGAAGGCGGCCCCAGAGCATCACTGACCAATTGTGTGTGAAAAGCACTACTTCCACTGGTTCCCTCGTTCTTTCTCCCACCTACTCACACCTCCCACAGTCTTGCTCATCAATTCCCTGTGAGATCACCCACCTTTCTACTCATTTTTCCACCCACCATCCCTTACAGATTTGCTAATACCCTTTCCTATCAATCCTTTCTGTCCTGCCCGCCCAGGGAAATGCTAACATTTCTGACAGCATCTCCATGGGGATGGAGAAGAGGAAGATTTGCAGGGAAAGAACAGGACTGGGAAGGCGGAGGTCACGGAGCCAATGGCTATAGCAGGTGTCCTGATAGTGGCTGGGGGTGGTGGCAGTGACCAGGAATATGGGGTAAGAGGAACTTCGGAATAGCAATCAATTGCTCCAAAAAGTTGTTACCTGACGGGCTTCATAAAAGTATGGTGTACATTGAGTGTGACTACTAAAGGGAAAAACAATAAGAAATCTCATCAACCTTAAAGGTGCTATGATGTGATAGCAAGAGAATGTACTAAAATACAAAAGAAAAAGTTCACACTGTGGTTGTGACTGCACAGAGAATATGAGTACATATAGAAATGATATGCAAGGGTGAGAACAGTCATCTAACACATGTGATTATGGGTGATATAACTTTTTCTTAAAATCCCTCTAATGTTGTTATATTGTGTTTTCAATTTTTTTAATTTTTTTTTTAACAAGGAACTTTTTCCTGCGGCAGGGATGGACCTCCAAACTTAGGCCATTCTCGGCCCTTTCTTTTAAATGTCCATTTAAACTTGGTACTATAGCATGCCATGTGATTGCAAAAATGGAACTGAGACAATATGGAACACAGAAAGAGCATGTCCTTTTAAGAGATGACCTTCTAATATTAAGACCTACCCAAAAGCTGCTGTTTTTAAATTATCAATGAAATATATGATCATGAGAAGGTCAGTGAAGCGGTAAAGGCAGCCATATACAATAAGAAAAAGCACCCCAGGGATTTGGAATCACACCCTGCAGCCAGCCCCTAGTTGAGAACCACTATTCTAGAAGATGATGATCACTATAATCAATTATTTTGGTTCTTGAAGCTGAGCCAATAGAGTGGTATACGCCATCAAATAGAGAAAATTAGAAAAAGAATTACCCCAATTCATTTTTTTTAAAATTAGACACTTTTCTAAGATCAAAACTGAAGAGGAAAGGAGGAAAATGAGTTTTATTAGAGCCATCCCTTTCAGTTACAAATGGAAAACACATTTGTTTATTGATATGTCATCTAACAGTTTGTACAGCACATGCCGTAAGGTGGGATAAAGCTGCTCACAACCAGAAAAGACATGGCCCTTTGCCCACAGTGAACCAGAGGTAACTGGGTTAGAGACCCGGATCCAAGGAGGGGCGGCTCCGCCACACCCTGTGAGAACTTCCAGTTTGGCCAGGCAACTGATAGGAGCTGATTCTGTGATTAACAAAGGACATCACACTGTGGCCTTTGCTCAATCTCTCTTCAGTGGGAACTGTCAATTCTCCCTATCTAGGGAATACAGAAAAAACCCTCAATTCTAAAATATTTGCAATTCTGAATACTTAGTGTGTACTTTTCTAATCCAGTTTTGTCTCTACTATCTGGCTATTTCAGATGTAAGAACTGGTTTAGAACAGTTTCTTTTCCATTAGTGAAAACATATACTCGTACTCACTCCCAACACTGTGGGGGTTGGGGGAAAGGAGGGAATCCACTACCAACTAATACACAATAATGTATCTACAATACTTCATATCATTTGGTACGAGAAACAGATCAGTCACTTTGGCCTTCCACAACCAACTTCTCTCTGGAGNGGTAGAGAAGTGATATGAACACCTGACCACTTAACCAAATTTACTTTCACAGGCGTTGCATTACAACCTCTATTTTCTCAACTTGGTGACAGACTGCATTTCAGGTGTTCAAAGGTGAGAATCTGACAGCCTGTAGGAGGAAAGGGCCTCATCTCTAGGTCATTGGTTACAGATGGGCTATGGTGACCAAAAATTGTGATAATCTTTACCCATTTATCTTTAAAGCTTCAACAGGACTTTATAGGATAAGAATTTGTTCAGGGAACTGAGAAGAGTGTGAAACATTTTAGGCTAGTGACTGAGACAAGTGTACACCAAGGGAACAGACATCCTTGGGTGTCACAAGGGATCTCCCAAAGAGCTTTATAATGCCCCTAATTCAAGTTTTTGCCCCAAAATTTACTTGCATGTAGAAGCAAAGACTAGATCAATTTCACTGTGCCATAAGCTGACACAAAAGCTTTCTACAGAATATCTTCCCGTATAAATTAATATAAATGTCATCTTCAATTTTAATATGAACCAAAAAGTAAGACATTCTAATGTAAAAACAAGGGGAGACAAAATTCTAGAAAGTCGTGTCATGGTGATTTGTATAGTCAGGGGTCTGATGGTAAAAAGAAACCAGCCAAGGCTCTTGATCCTTCTCTCTTGAATCAATCTAGGTAGCATTTCCCACCTCTTCTGGGCCCAGCTAATGATCAGATAAGAGTCTGATAATTCTTTGCAACTTCTGTGACTGATTCTAAAGCCCAAGTAATAAATGCCAACAGGGAGAGGTAAGTCTGAGGCTGCTGAAAAGGGAGCGGTAGGGGGTGGGTGGGGGGTGCAAGTTTCTGAACAAAAGCCAAGAAACAGAGCCCAAAACATTGGCGTGTGCAGTCCCTAACCCCAATCTGCAAACAACAGGGTATTCAGTGTCTTTTTAGGCAAGACAAAGACCCAAACTATAGACCCTGAACATGTTGATTGGGCCTGAGCAACATCCCAGTTGTCTGGGAAATAGGCAAAGCTAAGAGCGCCTAAGATAAGCCACACGGAGTTGCTCACAATGAGCGCAGGAGAAGACCAACGCTGCCTGTAATTCGCTCAGAGTCTAGGGCTTGGAAATACCCTAGACCCAGAACATACCTCACTTCTTTATCACGCCACTTCTTTTCAAAGTAAACAAGAGGGCAATTCCAGAGTCCGGTGTAGACAGGTTTCCGAACACAAGCATACTGAAGGGTGTGATGTTTAGTAAGAGGTCTGGACTTAATACTATACTAAACCTGAGAGCCTAAAGAATTCAGAAGTCAAGCTTGAGACTATCCATCTTTACAGATCAGCAAATGATTGATCTTTTCTAAATACCTTTAAAGATGTAATTGTCTAACTTAACTACAGGTAACGTGGAAGACGCTTCTAGTCATAAATTAATGGTCAGTAAACTCACTCTTTCCATCATAGCGCCAGTTTGAGTTGGGCTATTAGACTCCAGATCTTTTTCACTGATCCGAACAGAGATCTCTCCAGTGTCTTTACCGTTTTCAAATATCTGAAAAATAAGTGCATTCGAAATTAAAAATAAATACCCCACACACATACATCCACATATATTCACACATACATATATAAATACAAACAGGCCTGGCTTTGCTCAGTGGGGTTTCGACTGAAAGTCATGCATATGGAAATTGTGCAAAGCAAGGACTGCCTGCATGAACAGGCAATGAAAATCAACAGGACTAGAATAGTATTAAGAACGTCCTTCATTTCCCCTTGTGGTTTCATTGTCTTTAACCTGATTAGCACCCCCTACAATCTTAAAATAGAAGGAAATGTGGGCATTATAGGAGGGATCACTGACTACTCTGGATGCTTACGTGTGGCAGCATCGGAGCAAGGTCAGCTAGCGACCAACGAACTAGCTCATTTCATTCTTCTTGAAAAACATAAAGCCACACATTACGTGAGGAATGTTTGATTCATGTTTAAAATAAAGCAGTGTTCAGCTCATCTTCTGACTCACTAAAAGGAAATTCAACCTGACAGATTTCTTGCATAACAGTATGATGGAAGCCATCCATTTTAAGTGCATATACGCAACAAGTTGTTGACAACAGAGATAAAATTCATAACACTACATTATGTAACACTTCTGGGGGCGGGGGGTGGGGGAGAAATGCCAGCAAACATTCTGGTAAAAAATATCCAAATATTCCAGTCTGGAAGGAAGGCTTCACTAGAGCAATGACCCATGTGGGTGTGCCATTCACCAGGCAAGAAAGGGAGCAAACAGAGAGGCCTGATGAATAACTGAAATCCTTGCTTTTCACTTAACTTTTTTTTTGAAAAGTTCTTTTCTTCCTTTTCTGATACACCTATCACATCAAGGCAGCCATTTTACTTATTTTTAGCACTATTTCCAGAGAAGCTTATTTGTGAGAATACCTTATTTAAAAAGAAAAAAACAATTGTTTTACTTTTGAGTTAGTTTGAGAGTTATTTAATGAGTTCTAACCTGGTTTGGGAAATAATGTGCTTCAATAGCACTTCAGGCTTTGGACCAAAACAAAGGGGATTAAAAAGAAAAAAAAAGTAATAGTGTTCAAGAATTGTGGGTTTTTCTCTACTTGGTGCTCCTCACTCTGTAGAGAGTGCAGTGGAGATGGTACAGCTGTCAGGCTTAGTACAGTAACATTCCACACCCTGAAGTATCTTCTTCTACCAGGGATTGTTTTAAATCTCTTTTCTGACTTAAAGATACAATTCTGAACAAGAAATCCCTCTACTTTTGCAAGGAACCTTGTAAACCCAGCTGTGGCCTGCAAACTTATGGGAAATAACATGGGAGGCGAACCTTATTATCCATCCCAACAATTTCTTCAGGGTCCCCATCTGGAACAACAGAGCCATTTAGCGACAATGATGGCGGTCAATATTCTAAGCATGCATTCTGCGAGGGTAGTGTTGACAAAAGCTCAGTTTGAGGAACTTAATGATGTCCCTTTGTCAAGACTTGATAGAAGTGAAAGCAAATTATATCCTAGAAAAAAGGAGTGTGAGTTCTAACTGCCAAACTGGGGAAGACCATAGGACTTGGTCCACACCTAAGAGCGTCACTTGCTCACTGCTTTCGTCAC
>NW_017731495.1:198017-200360 GCF_001890085.2 Hipposideros armiger | reverse complement strand
CCACTTCAACACCACTTGGTGTGAGAGAAAGCTTGACAGAGAGGCAGTTAGCGTGCAAACAGACAATGGTCTCAACCAATCCAATTACAGTTAAAATATATTATGTTTGCAAATTTTACAGCAACATGCTTGCCAGGTGTACCCATCGCTAGGGCCTCTTCCTGGGTTTTGGAAAGGGGCCTTGAAGCTTAAGCTTCATTAGCTTCAGAATGAACGCACCTCTGAGGGGGTTAGAAGGTGGTGAGTGCTAGGTAAAGAAGAAAAAATATTAGCAAGGCAGGGGATATAGGTGGATATGGGGTGGTTACCATATGAAGCAAGGGATCAGCATAGGCCCTCAAGACAGGAAACGTTGGAGTGAAGACTTAGAGGTGAGAAAGTTAGCTAAGCAGATAGGTCGGAGAAGAGTGCTACAGGCAGAGGAGGCGCTAGAGCAAGGAAACGAAGACAGGAACACGCCTGCAATACTGCAGGAACCACCAGGGGGTCCGTGTGCCTGGGACAGCGATAGTGAGAGTAAGCAACATGAGATTAGAGGGTTAAGGGTCAGCAGTAAAGGAAGGGCTCTTTGGAGGGCTTGGAACAGAGCAGTAACAGGATATAACCTACATTTTAAAATGATCATCGTGGCTGCTGGGTGCAGAGTAAACTAAGGGAGTAAAGGTAATCCGAAGGGTGGGTGACAGTGGCTCAAACCGGAGTATTGTATTTCTATCTTATAGATAACAACAGACATGATACGAAATGGTCCATTTCTATTGTGCATTCCAGAGTAATTTCACTTGCTTATTTGTTTATTACAAGGGTTGGGGAATAAAATTTGGAGGTAGCCTAATATTTCTGAAACATGGTGCCTGCATCTATGGGTATAAATAAAGCAAACTAAATATAGCTATTCATATGCAGTAATTGTGAAGGCATAAAAATATCATATAAAGTCCTAAAAGAATTGTATTTCCTGTGAAGATTTTATAGCGACAGTGACCAAAACTTAAGTAGTATGGGGAAAGATGACCTGAATGGAGAGGTTTGCACTAATGTGGTTTTCTGACGAGTTTGCCTGGCCTCATTTATGACATCCATGTAAGGACATATATGAGGCCTAGTTCAGTACCATTATCCAGCCTTTAATGCTATAAGTCTAGTTAAGAACTAGCTGTGGGGGAACAGCAGGCTCCCAAACTCCCCAGAACTGCTGGGCAGACCACCCAGGAAGCTTTCCTGTGCGTGAGAGGAAGGCCAAACACCTAAGCTTCCAAATGCCTCAGGATGCAATGCTGCTAAGAAGCAGTAATAGAATAAAACACCACAGCATGTTGCCGCAAGTCGGGAGGCTGTGCGGTAACAGGATTTACTACTGGAGATCTGATGACGAAAAGGAATATAGAACAGCCACGTAAAGCTATTTGGCATATTCCAGGTGAATACAATTAAACATGGAGAAATGAGGTTAACTTACACTTTGCTTGGATTGGGGTCCCTAGGAAGCAGACTCTGAGGCCGAGATTTACTTGCAGGAAGTTTACTGGGGAACGTTCTTAGGAGCACCTGTGGTGAGGGAGTGGAGGAAGCAGGACTGGGCACCGGGAGGGGAGCTGTTATGCACTTGCAGCAGAGGCCTCTGGTGGGAGCTCTAGAGCTAGGATGGCCCTTCAGAGATCTGCAGAACTGAGGCCAGGGAGCCGAGCCTTTGCACACTGCACACCAGCCAAATGCTGGATGCAGCCTGCCCCCAGAAGGAGGGCCTCATCTTGGGAGAAGCAGCTCCTTTACACCGAGGGCAACTGTCTAAGAAGGATGTGGCTGTGGTGACTGGAGGGTGGGTGTCTCAGTCCTGAAAAGGGAATGCTGGCAGTGTGGCCTGGCAGCCACCACACATGTGCACAGGAATCCAGAGTGCAGCATGCTCTGTCACACACATCAAACTACTCAATACTCAAAGAAACCAGATTTTACAGGGAAGCCTCAAGATGCTTAAGTGACTTGCCCTGGGCAGATCTACTCATAAGAGGCAAGGAGATCTTTAAAAATAAAGCCCTATGATTTTTTTCCAGCTTTACTGATATAATTGACATATGACATTGTATAAGTTTAAGGTGTACAACATGTTGATCTGATATCCTTCTATATTGCAAATGATTACCAGAGTTGGCTTATACCTCCATCATGTCATACAATTACCATTTCTTTTTTTGTGATGACATTTAAGATCTACTCTCTTAATACCTTCCAAGTATGTAATATTATACACTATTGTTAACCATATCATGATGCTGTGCACTTGATCCCAGAACTTATTCATCTTCTAACTGGAAGTTTGTGCCCTTTGGCCAAAATCTCCCC
>NW_017731495.1:185783-190572 GCF_001890085.2 Hipposideros armiger | reverse complement strand
GGCAACGCTGTTGCTCAGAGCTCACACTCTTGAGCGAGCTCTTAACCAACTGAGCCACTCGGCCAGCCCTTTGGTTACATTTTTAAAAGTTGCTTTGATAACTGCTGTGGTTCTCAGTGCTGCCTCCACAATGCGATTATGACCTGAATGAGATTGATATTTTCACTCATGTTAATAAGACAAAAGTGAAACAAGGGGGCCATATGTAGGACTGCTGTTGTGGTTCAATGACATGAGCAATTTTTTTTTTTTTGCTAAACCAGATAATAGTTTTTATATACTAGAAGAATACTTCAACTTTTAGTGCTACTCACACTATAACAGCTACAGAAATTGGACACCTTTATATTTAATCTGAATTGTAAATATTTTTTCCATCACTTACTTAAGTCCAGACCAAGTCAGCAAACTATTCTGTAAAGGGCCAAAGATAATAGTAAATATTTTAGCCTTTCCAAGTCATATGGTCTCTGCTTCAACTACCCAACTCTGCTATTATAATGTGAAAGTGGCCATAGACAATACATAAAAATATAGATGTGGCTCTGGACCAGTAAAGCTTCTTTACAAAAACAGTCAGATTTGCTCCACGGTCTATAGTTTTGCAAACTCTTTGGTCTAGACAGTCAATAAAACAGTAACTCAAGCCCACCTGTGCCAATTTGTGACAAGGGTCAATTTCAAGTTACAACAAGCCACCACTAAACATAAACTTTGGAAGAGATGCACAATAGCACACTAATGTATAGTATTTCCACTAAATAGCTACGAAAGGCATATGTGTAAATAACTTTGAGGAGCATAAGTAATAACAAAATGTAATAAAATGATAAGGAAATAAAAAGTGTTTATTACCTTTGTTTTAAATATGACCTATTTAATTGTAAGTTTATATACTTTAGTTTTTATTAATGACTGTATTTAACCAGTGGCTCACAAAATTCCTGACAATTGAGCAATCAGCGCTCTCAAGTAGGTAGGAGCCCCCTTCAGTATACCAGGCCAATTAAATAAAAATCTCTGGAGGTGGAGGCATTGACATTTTTAAAAGGTCTCCAGATGATTCTAATATGAAACAACATGAAGGCTGAGGGTGAAGCTTATGTCCAGGTTTCTCAGAATACAGGAAGAGGAATTTATTCTCTGAGAGAAATTAGATGTTAAAAAGGAGGAAACTGGAGAGAATGGCAGAAGCAAATGAGGTTGCGTACTTACTGTGGAAAGAAACATAAAGGAGAAGAATACCTTGGAAGGAAGAAGGAACTCAGACAAGAGTAAGGTGACCAACACGCAGGTTTGCCTGGGACTAAAAGCTTTCCTGGATGTGGGGTTTTCAGTGGTAAAATCAGCAAAGTCATGGGCATACCACTGAAGGCACTGCATTTTTTACTTTACTTTTTTTTTATTAATTTAAATAATTACATGTGGCTAGTGGCTACTGTAGTGCACAGCACTATGAGCCTAAACAAACACAACAAGATAGCGTCTTTGCATATATAAATTTCCTCTTTTGTTTGCTGGTGTGGAAAAAAATTTGAAGCATGTTAAAAGGGGAATATATGAGAGGAACAATTCAGGTTCCAAAGTTAAATATTTGCTATCCTCTGTTGGTGGGAGTGTAAAATGGTGCAGCCACTATGGAAAACAGAATGGAGGTTCCTCAAAAATTAAAAATAGAATTGCCACGTAACCTAACAACTCCACTTTTGAGAATTTATCTGAATAAAACAAAAACACTAATTTGAAAATATATATGCACCCCTATGTTCATTGCAACATTATGTACAATAGCCAAGATATGAAAGCAACCTAGGTGCCCATTGATAGGTGAATGAATAAAGATGTGGAATATCATCATTGAGCAATAAAAGATAATGAAATCTTGCCATTTGCAACAACATGAATGGACTTCGAGGGTGTTATGCTTAGTGTAATAAGTCCAACAAAGACAAATACCAAATGATTTCACTTACATGTGGACTCTAAAACAACAAGACCAACAAACAGAAACAGACTTATACAGAGATCAAACTAATGGTTGCCAGAGGGTAAGGGGTGGGGGGCGGGGGATGAAAAAGGTGAAAGGGAATAAGAGGTACAAACTTCCAGTTATGAAATAAATAGATCACGTAGGTGTTATGTACGGCACAGGGAATATAATCAATAATATTGTAATAACTTTGTACAATGACATATGGTTACTAGGCAGTGTAGTGGTCAGGTAATAAGGTATATAAATGTAGAATAACTCTGTTATACACTTGAAACTAATATAATATTGTATGTCAACTATATTTTAATAAAAAATATTTTCTATCCAGCCCATGTGCTAATGTGAATAAGCGGTAGAAATTATTCAGAAACATACAACAAACTTGTGAGGGAAAAAAAAAACTTCTGTTTTTCTCTGGTCACATATTTGCTGATACAAATGAGTGGAGATTGAATGGCATTAAGGCAACCACACTCCCTGACCTAGTTCCTCTCTTAATCAACAAACAGCAAGTACTTTGCAGAAGGGTGGAATGATACTGTAACCAAGTCAAAAATCTGGAAAAGAACAATGCTCCTGGACTCTGGAACCCTTGACCTTGATGTTCTGAACATCACTTCCTGAACCTTTAGTTGATTAGCACAGACTATGAGAAGTAAATTATCGTGTTTATCATGAAATTGCACTTCCCAAAAGGTCAATTTTTACATGGTAATATTCTCATTCAAAATCCAAACATAGACATGCCATGGAAAGGAAGAAGTTATCACATTCAAATATAAATATAATCAAAAGGAAATAAAGAGTTCATTGAAATGTAGTTATAGTTCCATAGATAAATAAGGGCCATACTTTGAGTAATTCTAATTTTTATAATTATAGTCTCTTGAAATATGAGATGTAAGATTATAGAATGATATTAACTTGACAGACTTAACATGGGTACTTTATTATGATAAACAAAAGTATTTAAATTCCCTAAACTTCCAGTACATCCAAACCACTTTAGTCAGGTATTCCTTCCTCTTTTTCTCTACCAAAGACGCAATAGCAAAGAGTAGTCTAGGTAATTTAGCCATCAGGTCTTGACAAATAACCAATTCACCTTTTTCTCCCAGTATATTCTTAAGTATTGATTTTACCAAGTAAACTCAGACATGTGTCACACTTATCCAATACAGATTCTTTTCCTTGGAAATGTAGTTTGAACATCAATCAGCCACCTGGCCTTTCACCTCTAATTCCTATTGCCACTGTCTGTCAATTATTAAAGCGTGTCCATTTCTCCAAATGGGTTGTTTTTAAAAACTGAAACACAGAGTGACCTCTGTGAAAAATACGTTTCTTGGAAAAGTATGCACATGTGCACATGATCAAATTACTTTATTAACATTACTTTCTGGATTGAAAACTAGTTAAAAGTTTATGAAATCCACACTTCAAAGACTTCTAGGTGTTTTCTCTTAAAATATATGCCCTGAATGGTTTTATAAGCACTTGTAAGCCAAGCTCCAGTTTGAGGAAGACAACATAAAAAGAAATTCAAGCTGAGTGGCATTGTTACCAGGGTTTTCAAATGCAGCGGTGTTTTGTCGCTGGCTAAATCCAATGAAAGTCGTGACACCCACCTTGAGCTGCAGGCCTCCTGGGATAAGAGTGTTTGCTGGAAGGCTTTTAATGTGTTGGTAGACATAAGAGGAGAATTGCTCCTGTTCAGCCTCTAATTGGGGGCCAAGTTTAGAGAGATGACCTCTGTTGCTTTTGATAGCTGTCTGCAATTCATCAATCAGTCTGCTCACCTGAACGGGTTAAATTACAAGCATTGTTAGCAAGAAGTAATTGTTGATGTCACACTTATTAGATTTTGGAGTACCTAGTTTGAGGGGGGAAAATCACTTCAATACAAGAATTTGAGGATAGAGCTATCTTCAAGTAGAGTGAATAGAAGAGATACACATTCCTTCATCAACACATTTTTATTCATGTGAAAATTTATAACCTTGCCATTTCAGTAATATGAAATAGGTAGTCATTTACAATTGCTGAATGAAAAGTATCTCTGGGAATGAAAAGAAACATACATCTGACAAGTTTGCCACAGACCTTTAAACTGCTTAACAGAATAAAACCTCCCTAATTCTTTAACCCAACAAAGGTACCAACAACATATATTGGGCTGTCGGAAAAGTCATGACACATTTTTGCAACGAAAAACAGAAAAAATACGTCATGAATTTTCCAACAACTCAATAATTTTATTATATGTACCTTCCTTTTTAGAATATTTTATTTTACTATCCATATATTATATTTAAAAATTTATATGTGTGTATAATGAAATACACACACACATATATAAATTTTATTAACATTTGCTGGCCTTTTAAATAAGTCAATTGAATATCTTCCTTCCAAATAGTCCAAAATATAATTTTTCTAAATTTCTTAAAAACAATGTTCCAAAATATCCATGCTTCAAATGTAATGCTCTAATCTAGACAATATTTTGAATATATATCCATTTCTGAATAATGCATAGAATTTTTCCATAAACAGAAAAGCCTTAGTAACATGTACCTTTTATTTTTAAATGTTTAGACTTCTAATCAGCCTATTTAAGAGAGATAGGAAATTGACCTATGAATTATTCATAAAATATGCTAAGGATTCAGATATAGTAATTTAATGTTTTAATCCATAGTTTACAAATTAAAAATCATTACCATCCTTTGACTCTTCACTGTGTTATGTAAACTTATATCCTCTCTAACAGATAGGATTTTTACATAAACATTG
>NW_017731495.1:162478-183393 GCF_001890085.2 Hipposideros armiger | reverse complement strand
TATATAGTAAGGCACCAAACAAAGAAAAAAAAAGAGGAATTTCAGGCTTTGATTTGAGAGCATTTTTATACATGACTGGTTTCACTGTCACAATCCATAGACTTTCACTGATAGAGGATTTCATGTGACATCAGAAATCAACCAACCATACAATTGATGATGTCATTTGCATTCTAAAGGGCTATTGGTTAAAGCCTTAAAAGTTACATTTCCTATGAATTCTTTGTTGCTTCAAAACATTTCTCTATCATTTTTGTTGTTTTCATTGGCCTCATGACTTATTTGTTAATGTAAGTGAAACATAATCATACCAATTATTACCTTTTAAAAAAAATAACTGAAAAGGTCCAAATAAGATGTTCCAGCAAAAATTAACACACCTTAAACATAGAAGAAAATATATAAAGAATCAATCCTGCCACTGACATTTTCATAAAAATTCCATCCAATTTCACTAAAACTTTATGTTACTTTACATATTGATAAGGTCTTTTATCCTGAAACTGTTACATTTTATTCTTACTTATTATGATAACATGTTACTCTTAAAAAGAACCCTATACATGAAATAAATCATACACCAAAATCAGGTAGGTAATACAATACTACTGAATTAATTTACATAATATGATTTTTTTTTTCAAATCACAGATGTTGCTAAAAGGGGAAAAATGTTCTTTAAAATTCTTAATCATGAATCTTTTCTTTCTGCAAATCCTTTTTTTTTTCCTCTCTACAAAGGCAATGTGAATAGGGGTAAAAGAAGACAAAACTTGACCTTTTGTGATCCCAGCATTAATGGGTCTGTTCATAATTCAATCTATGTGTGTGTGGGAGCATCCATGTGGAAACATAGAGGCCTGAGAGACATAAAGCCTTTCCCTTTAAACATTATCTGACCCTATCAGTCCCATTCACAAAAGAAGGCTTACGTATGCATATGTGGAAAAATGCACCATCTCATTGTGCGGCGGAAAGCCTACACATTCGACTCTTCATTCTCCGTGGAAATGCTGCACGGAAGTGACACTTGTACAGAATTTGGGAGAGTGACAAATGAGCAGAAAGTAACAAAAAAAGTTGAGTGTCCTGATGAGGAAACAAACCAAACTTCTGGAAGAATGCAAATGCACACCTGTGTACAGACATGCACATGGGTTTTTGCATCACACGTAGGGCAGTTCGATCCTATTTTATGATACATTCGTGCAATCCTTGAATTTATTGAGTTGTCGGAAAAGTCATGATGCATTTTTGTGACGAGAAACATAGAAAAAATACGTCATGACTTTTCCGACAACCCAATAATTAAATTCTCAGGATGATTCAGAGTCAACATAAATACTCTGTTTATAATTATTCTAAAATGTATGCATGTTGAAGTTGTACATTCTGAACCATGCATTCTGAATCCTGTACTTCGGCTATAGTGAATGACTCTTTGAGGAGCTCCTGGTTTTTCTAGTGGTACATTCAGCTGTCAGCCTGAATCTGTGTGGCCTTGAGTCCAACTATGTTAGTAAGGAGAATGCCAGAGCCCTTTGCACTGAATTGCCACTTGAAATCAGAACAAAGGGCAACAGCCTCTATGCTAGGCATGTCACCTTGGCTTGTAATATACAGGATGGTCTCAAAGCCAGGTCAGTGCTTAAAGTGAAGACCAAGAAACTTTCCAATTTACAGCATAATTAAGAAGAACCAGACGGGAGTATGAAGATGAAAATGGGCATTTTAAACTTCCTAAATTCTCTTCTTTGTTTCAGGCCCAAGAGCAGGGTGTTTTTCAGGTGAAGAAGGGGAACAAAACTCAGACTGTATGAACACTAGAAAAGACACGGGAACCTGTGAGCAAAGCTAAGTACCTCTTCATTTTGGAAGCTGCAGGTTAACTATGAAGAAACCTGAAGTTTGTACCACCTCTTACTCCTACCCTTCAACTACTCCCAACTTTTTAATAGTTTCATAGGTCCCTTCTGAGATTGAGAATATTTTGGAAGATCTATCTTGTATCCAGTCATAGGCCCCTTAATGTGCTGCTGTTAGGCCTATTCAAAAGTCTAACACCCCCATTCAATCATGGGGGAATAAGTGACTGAAAATAGACATTTTAAATGCCTTTATAACTTGCCTGGCAATAGGACTATGCTGATGGCAACAAGAATGATGTCGCTATACCTTTTGAGGCAGCAATAAGAATGGATCTCACAGACCTCAAACGTAATTGGCCAAGGGTCCCAGCTACTATGCTCTGAAGCCCATCACTTGCCATACTAAGGCAAGTGCATCCCAGGGGGTCACAGGATAAACAACTTTGATAAACAGCTTTGGTTCAAGGATACACCACCAGTTTTACTAAACTTTTCTCAGGCTGCACAACAGTCTAGGAGCTTCTACCCAGTATTCCTTCCCTCTTTCCTTCACTCATGTTCAAGTGTGCATTTCAGTCTTTCATGTCTCCCAGCTTCACCCAGAGGTCTCCCCATTTTCTCTTGTAGGCATTTCTTCTAATAAAATTTGTACCCATTTATTCCCCTGTGGTATTTACTTTTCAGACAACCTGGAATAACATACTTTTAAACTAACAAAAATAAGGCACATGCAGATTTGCAGTAGACCATTTCCAAAAAGCTTTGTATAGTTTAACAGATGTCATCACCTCAAAGTGGTCTTATGGTGCATACATTATTATTATTCCCAGGTTTCATGTGGAAATTACATGAAATAAACCAGATTTTAAGATAAAACTATAAGCAGCAGAAATCTAAAACTAAATCTCAGATTTTACAATGTTTAGTTTGGGGATTTATAATATCTAAAACTATGGTATTTTTATTGTAAAAAATTAAATTGTGGGCAAAAATAAATATTGAAATAATCCCCCCCCCAGTTTTTTCTGTTCACCATCACAAATTCCCATCTCTGTATATGAATTAGGACCAAAACTTGATGTCAATGACTTTTTCTAACCAAAACACTACAAATTATTCATCAAGATTAATGCAATCACCTTCAAAGTAATGACATAGAAATTATTCTCATGGTGTATGGAATATATTTAAAGGTTAACACATACACACACGCACACACACACACACACACACACACACAAATACGTATTTCCTTTCCTGTGCATTTGATTTTTGAAGCAAACAAAAGGCATTTGGAGCCACAGCTTACAGGCAAACATGTAACCTTATAAGGTTCTGTGCAAGAAGGACACACAAGTATATAGGTACTAAACAGACATAATAAAGAAGAAATACTAAATATGCATAAATACTGTTGGATTTTCAAGAAAAGGTCATTTTAATTTCTTGTGTTGCTAACAAGGTAGATTAAAGATGATATATTTAGTATAATAATTATTTTCCTGGGCCACTTCAAGTTTTCAGTTCCATTGAAATTGTAATTTTGCATAAAATATCAAAGAGCAAATCAGTTACAATATTTAAAAGGCATATAATACTTAATCTGTTCATTCTTCTATTATTTTCTATTTCACCTCTTAATAATAGTTTGTATTATAGGTATAATTTAAATTATACTAATTAGAGATATTTATTTGCATTTTCTAGAGTTTACCATATCAAGATACTTAATAGATTCATTTCAAACTTACTGTAAAAATGTAATAAAACTCTCCAACTGTGATAAAAAAAATTTTCAAATGAATAGAGGACAATGTTTTCAAAATTTATAATTATCAACCAACTCTTTTAACTTGTTAATATTAAGTGGAATGAGTCAGAACTATTAACTTAAAGCTAGTACAATTGTTATTTGTTACATCTTAGTAATTATTCAAGTTGAATTTTTCTTATGAAATAATTTCTACTGAGATTGCCAATCAATGTTTGCAATAGTCTTTATACTGGGCATACATAAGTCCCAAATATGAATGTAGTCCCTGATGTAAGACTTGAATTCTACTCAGAAAAATCTGATGCATTGTACCTGTTCATCTATCGTAAAATACATAGTTAGCAAAAGAGATGTAATCAAAATAAGAAAATATTAAACCCCCAACCTTGGATAGATTCCTTTGCTAAAATGTCAAAAGAGAATTACATGAAAGTTTAATTGTTAACTATGCACACTATCTTAATCTTTAAGTTGCTTGTAGATTTTATTTACTGACAGTAGTACATGGAAATTAGCAAACTCGTGATCTTTTCTCAGAAAGATTAAATGCTTTTGCATTCCAGGAAATTACATGAAAATCATTTCCCCCTTTTGTCTAGCACCAATTTTGTATTAAAATTTCATTTATGGAACATGCCGTCAACTTCACAGCATGAGCTTTGGAGAGAAAAAGGCTTGCTTTTTCTTCATGACAATATTTCCTACAGTATCTTATGATTAGTTCACTTAGGGTTGACATTGTAAACCACAGTTGCTCCTAAATAAGGGATAATATTGTTAGCATTTCTAGAATTCAGAAAAATAATTCTATTCCTAGAAAGTCAGAAAATAAAAACTAGATTTAGCATTTATTTAAGATCAACTAAATTTTAATGTTTTTCATATATTAGCATGTTTTATGATGTTCAGATTCAAGGTGCATATAATAATTGCCTAAATTAGGAAATTTATGAGAAAGTGCTCATAAGTATTTTTCAGAAAATTATAATACGATTTATTCTTTCAAGCATATATTTTTCAACCTGCCTATATCCATAAAATGATTTTAAGTTTTAACCAATTTTTTTTCCATTATGTTGTTATCAGGTAACCATAGTTTGTTTACTACCAGACCCAAGTAAAATGTGCTTAATTTTAAAATTAGTATTCTTTGTGGTTTTATAAAAGTTTTAAAAGTAAGTTCCTTACTTCTTCTTGTGCCTTATGGCGTTCCTTTGCTGTCATTGAAAGAATGACTTTTTCAGTAATTTTCTCTTTGTGTTCATCCATGGCCAGGTTCAACTAGAAAATAAATAGATTAAGTAGATAGATAGATAGATAGATAGATAGATAGATAGATAGATAATGTAGATAAATAAAATAGGCACCTATTGACTCCTAACAGCAACATTTATCCAAACAACTAATTTAGCAAATCATGGAAGACAATTTCAAATTAATTTGGCACATACTTATATAAAAATAAACTCCATTGAGGTTAAATAGGTTGAAAGTTCATTCTTATATTTGAAACATTAAACACTGAATTTTGCACTTCAACTTTTGTTGTTTTTAAATTTACTAAAATATGACTTGGGAGGGAGTCCTTAATTGCAGACATTTGACACTGCTGAGTAATACTAATTAAATGCATTTTATCAAAATGAGCATAGCAGCTTTTTTTTTTAATTAGGCTGATATTTGCTATTAAAGTCTTTTATTGCCAATCGGGAATAAATTGGCTGCTGTTATGTCAGGATAAGAATTCAAGGGCAAAAGAAAAAAGATTCGAGGGCATAAACCTAAAGCAAATGTCAACTGGAACATGCAAGTATGGTATAAAATGGTTTATAATATTTCACAACAAAGGATAATGTATCTTAAATACCTGAACAGTTACCTCTGACCTGCTCCATTTACAAAGCCAGATAAAGGTCTTCTATTACTGCTGTTAACCCTTGTTATAAAAAGGTGAATGTGGCCCATTCAATACTTTTTATAAATAGTCCCCATGGAAACAAAATGCTATTTTCAACAAAAGGAGAAAGTTAAACTCATAGAATAATATTCACTCAACAAACTGGCATTACTAGAAAGAAAGCCTGATACAGAGCCCTCTGAACTGAAATCTTTCACAGTTCTTAAGCAATGGACTTTCCATGTTGTATCTCCTTACTGATGACTAAAAATGAATAATGACGATGTGTTTTGCTTTGTTTTGTTAATGTTGTCATTGTTTTAAATAGGCTTTCTCAATTGCATGCCTCACAAATTATGTCTTTAATCCATACCCTGTCTGAAGACCCACTCTAATACTTGGAATAACATGGTGGGGTGGGGTCAACAATATGGCCTCCTCAATCTGACTATGCATATATGCTATGTGAATGGTTATCAAGCCTGTGAACTCTTCATCCACTGATATGTGATACAGCTCACTATATCAGAGATTTTGTTTTGGTAGAGGATAAAGGCCCAGGAATCTTTAGGTAATTCTGATGACCAGCCTAGATAAGGAGTTGACAAATATTTCTGTAAAGGGCCTGATAGTAAATATTTTAGGCTTGGTGGGGGGAGGGGGTGTGTGTGTGTGAGGCAGCAGCATACAGTCTCTGTTGCAATTACTCAGCTCTGTAGCATGAAATAGATAATAAATAAATGAATGAGCGTGGCTATGCCTCAATAAAACTTAAAAAACAAACAAATGGCAGGGTGAATATGGACAGCAGGCAATGTTTGCCTGTTCCTGTCCTAAATTGAGAACTACCGAAAAAATTTTTTAGAAAAATCATGTAATGTACAACATGATGACTATAGTTAACAATGCTATATGGTACGTTTGAAAGTTTCAAGAGAGCAGACCCTAAGCATTCTCATCCAAGGGAAAAAAAACATCAGTGTTTAATTTTTGTGTGTGTGTATCAATATGAGATGATGGATGTTAACTAAATTTATTATAGTTATTTCACAATATATGAAAGTCAAGTAATTATGCTATATACCTTAAACTCACATAGTGCCAAATGTCAATTATATCTCAATAAAACTGGGAGGGAATATCATGTAAGACTATTCTTAGGATCATTATCCCCACAGAATATTTTTTTCCTGTGCTGAAATAATACAAAAAGCATAATATTATAAAAATATCAAATATCAAATTCAACTTTCATACATGGAAGCCCATGTATAAACTAGCCCAACATACTGTGTCAAGTCTCCATGGTTATTTTTTTATTAGGGGATTCTCATCTCAGGAGGAGATGAATACAGTGGAGAGTGACATCTATTCTTTACACAATTAATTTTCAAATGCATAAACATTCAGAGCAGATATTATTTGAAGGGAGGCAAAACAAAAACAGAGCCATGAAGCTCTTCAATGCCATAGTAGTAAGTCAGATTCTAACAAGGTTCCCAGAGCCATGACATTTAGAACCCCTTCTAAGGAACTCTTTAAAAAGTGGGAATTCTTTAAGTTTGAAAGCGTCACAGTTGGGAAAATCCCCTTCATTCTAATTCTCAACTTCTAAAGAAGTACTATACTAATCTACATACACTGAGGGGAAAACATATCAACGTTAATGAAAAGTATCAAATAGATATCCAGTAAGATACTGGAAATTAAATGGTTAACAAAATATAAGGATACGCACATGAGGCCTTTTCTGGAAACACCGGCCATTCCCAAAAAGAGATACTTAACAAAACTATTTAGGGAAAATTATTGAAAGCAAAAAGTCAAATTCAGAGAGTGCATTTCCACCCTGAAGTATTAATAATATGCAGTGCTAGCAGCGTCTCTCCCTCAAGTCCCACGACATGAATTGGATTCTTCTCTCCTGCCATTTTAAAGGAGAGCATCCTGTTTCTTCATTAAGACAAAACTAGATGCTTTTGATGTGCTGCTCTTATCTAAAATATATGAAAAACTTTTTGTCAGTGAGTTGGAAATTTCTGCAGCTAATTTTTCGTATATAAAGAGGCTGTGTGTGCTAAGCGCTGTTCAGTTGGCTCCAACTCCTGGCGACGCTATGAATGAGTGATGTCCACAGTGTCCTGTCCTCAGAGTGGACATGTCAAGTGAACTTCTAATTAAAAATCAAAAACAAACAAAAAGGACGAACCTTGAGGGCATTATCCTAAGTGAAACAAGTCAGACAGAGAAAGACACATGCTGTTTAAAGGCTAATTGTGCAAACACTTTAACATACAGTAAGAGAAAATAAAATCTATTTTATAGGAGAAAATAACTATAAACTTTAGAGTCCAATCATTAATATCTTTAGAAAAGGTATACAGTAATCAAATGAGCTGTTGTGTTCTATCTACCTAATTCATATTGACATTCCATGTAAGTATTAGCCAAAGAAGAGCCTGGTTGTCCAGTCTTCTCTCAGTCTTCTGTAGTTTTGCATGTAGTTTTCTCTGTATTCAGTATAGCTAATGATTCAAATGTGAAGTGTATGATGTGTGTTGCATATAAAGTCCTTAATAAATCAATATATCCCAACAAGAAAATGGAATCTATCTTTCTATCAGAAATCTAAGCTTTTGACCAGTAAGTAGTGATGTATTAATACATTATTTGATCCATATTTTACATGAAGATCAACACAGGCAATACAGGTTGGCATAAACAACAGGACAATCAGCCTTCATATATATTGACAAGTTTCCCAATGGTCTATTAATATACAAAAGACTGGGACAAATTACTTATTTATATATACAAAACATGATTATAAAGGCCAGCTGCAGGTATTTTTTTGGAAAGTGCATTTTAATAAGGTCCTATTCAGTTAGGGAACAAATGGGGAAGAAGTAGTTTGCACTACAGAGTTTAGCGCAAGAGCTTTCTCTTTTTCTAACCACGAAATCAATCATTTGTCCAGACTGTGGGAGTCAGAGTTAGTTACTGAAAAGAGCTCCGTATATAAACAAGTCAATAACTCATTGTGTGTTATTGTCCAGCTGAAGAAGTCGGCTTTCAAAAAGCTGCCCCTGCTTCTCTCAGAATGAATGTCACTGTATTCAGGGACTGGGAGAGAGTCCTTTGTTTCCAGTCATTGCTGGCTGCCATTTATGTATGGGAACAGGAGGTGGCTGCGAGGAGCGTGGGGGAAGCCACGATTTGGTATCATCGATGTCCAGGAAAAACTCTGAATTTTGTCAATCTAAATAACTTGTGTCTGGAATTGCATTAATGGAATTGATAAAAAGTGGCCATACACATAAACACACACACACACACACACACACACACACACAATATTTGGTGAAGGAATTAAATGATAATAAATCTGTACCATTTTAAATTGGATCAGGCTGATATTTCTGGTTCCCTACCTATCAACAAAGATGAAACTAAAAAACATAGGCAACAGTTAGAAAAGTTCAAATGCACAAAATCAAACTTGTGAACAGGTCAACATGTCAAATCAATGCTCTCTATTCCTGCCATAAACAGTAAGGGCAACTCTTGAGACTCTTAAATACAGCTTGCAATGTGTGTGTGTGTGTGTGTGTGTGTGTGTGTGTGTGTGTGTGTGTGTGTGAGAATTTGTTTAAGGAATGAAATGATTTTATGTACTCAACACTTGTGATAAATTAAAGAAATTTGAACTATTTTTTTATTTAAAAATTAATTTAAATATCCTTTAGAATTGAACCGAACCTGAAGTTCATAAGCTATAAATATTATAATACCCTTATTTATTTCACCTTAAAATGTATTAAAAACTTAATATTTTTTTCAGAATCGAACTAGAGACTGACTGTGAAAAGACACCAGACCAGGATTCAAGAATTATAATTAGGTTGGGCAACTAAAAAATACACATGGTCCTCATGTGTGTGTGGGGTTGCTCTCCAAAATCTTTAAACAACAGCTTAGCTGTTTTTCATTATTATTATTATTATTATTAGTTTCAGGTACTAGTTTAGAAATCACAGCTTAACTTTTAATTAGATAAAGCTGGAGGTGTAGGCAAGGAGAGAGTTGAGAACTGAGAACTGAGTCCAGCTGACCCCATTTACCCTCACACTTTAGAAAACCACCACGTTAAGTCATATAACATGCTTCCACGGGCAGCAACTGCACTAGACCACTTTTCTAGGCATAAATAGGTTAACAGCAAAGTGCAATACGATTGAGGAGAATATAAAAACAATAGAAAGTGACAAGCAATATATGGCATGAGGCAGATCACAATTACTTGTCAAGTAGACAGAAAAACAATACAATCTACAAGTATAAAGGGCAAAAATATCATTTGGGGATGGAGTGGTTGGCGATGGAAAGGCATAAACGATGGACAGTATCAAGCTAGGAAAAGGAAAAGTGATCATATGGGGCAATACGATTAGTAAAAATTAATATTACTAATTAATAATTAATTACATGATGAGATTTTGTCCTAAATACAGTTAGTATTTAGAAGTGCAGTGGCTCGACATGGCTCTGGAAAGGGGAGGAGAGAAGACCAGCTGCACCTTGAAGGATAAGCAGCAGGAACGGGCACAGCGAGCTGATCCAGGTGAGGCGGCCTAAGGCAATGGTCTGACAGGGAGGAATGTCCCATAGCAGAGGACAAGGACTAGCTGCTTAGTGTGACGCCCATAGCTAATTCGGTTCTGAATTTAAATACAAGGTGGGGGGAAAATGCAAAGTTCCAGTCCTATAATGAGGGCATAGTTGAAGACTTAGTTCTCAGCTTTGCCTTGGCTCAGCCCCATCCTCTCAAACTACAGAAGGGTTAGCTCAGTTCCAGCCTTAGCGATCCCTTCAGTAAATCCTGACTTAGACCCCCACTTCCAGCCAGGTTATTTCACTTCAGTTCCTTCTATTAAAAAAAAAATGTAAGATTGCCACTTCTAGATTTGGGAAGAGGCAGAATCCTTCATTCAAAACTGGCTGTGGGGCCGGCCGAGTGGCGCGATGGTTAAGAACTCGCTTGGGATGCCAGAGGGCCCCGGTTCAGATCCCACATATGAGGGCCAGTGACACTGCCCTCTACAGCTAAGATGCTGAACAACAGCTCAACCTGGAGCTGGGCTGCCGTGAGTTGCTGGCGACGGCATAGGCTGTAGCCATAGGTTGCCATGGGCTACCGTGTGTAGCCAGCAGCCAGCGTGAGCGGCCAGCAGCCGCAGTGAGCGGCCGT
Source organism: Hipposideros armiger (assembly GCF_001890085.2). Lineage (NCBI taxonomy): Eukaryota > Metazoa > Chordata > Mammalia > Chiroptera > Hipposideridae > Hipposideros > Hipposideros armiger. Next base: position 172,606 of record NW_017731495.1, on the reverse strand, counting down.
CCAGAAGCCGGCGACTGATCTGCCTCGCCTGGGAAGAGCGCAATGATGGTGCCAACTTGGGCCAGTGAAGCAGCGTCCTCCACAACTAGAATGAAGAACAAAACGACAGCAACTTGTCTGTTCCCCTTCCCCCAATTCCCCAGCACTGTTCCCATCCCCCCAATTACCCAATAAAAATCTTTAAAAAAAAAACAAAAACAAAAAAACTGGCTGTGAATTCTGGTTCTGCCACAAATTAGTTCTGAGACATTGGGCAACAGCGATGGTTCACACAGCCCAGGCCTTCCAAAGCCAGAGGCTCCTCTCCCATCCTTGCTAGCTCTTTGAAAACAGCTGCCTTTACCACAACCCGTAGCTTCTGGAAGACAGTTTGTTTTCAGGGAGAATTTGCAAGAGAAATTTTCATAATATTGGAAAACCAGCAAACAAAAATATCACAACCATTTTAAAACAGTAACATTTGGGGAGAGGTCCAAGAAAGAGGAGGAGATAAACACTGTGCCTGTGTTCTTTTCTAAACATATTAAAATTACAACTAAGTGACAGAGCAATCAACCTGGAAAACCATCTAAAATTTAGCAATCAGAGGTCCTAAAACTAAAAATATAAAGAAGCCACATAGAGACTGGTAGGAGGGGTGGAGATACGGAGTAGGCCCCACACCTCTGTGTGGCGATGGAGAATCAGGAGGGATATCCTTGGACCCCCCCAGAGGAGTGAGGGACCTCAGCCCCCCACAACAGGCTTCTCAGCATGGAGTACTAGTGCCAAGAAGAGGAGCCACCATAACATCTGGCTGTGAAAAACAGAGGGGATTCTGACATCCTTTTAAATAGCCTGCGCCCAGACTCACTTGCTCAGAGACACTCATCTTGGGCTCCAGCAGAGGGTTGGTGACTCAGGGGGCCTTAGAGACATACAGGGGGGCAGGCTGAGGCATCTGGCTTTGGGGGGAGAACTGAAGGACAGTCAGCATTTTCCCAGTGAGAGGTTCACCTACCTGCAGCTGGCATGTGGGTGCCATCTTTCCTGTGTTGAGCCCACCCCTTCTGGCCAAATCTCAATCTGACTGGCCTGGTGAGCTCCGATGCTCCACCCTGCTGATTCACTGGGATCCCGCCCCACCTAACTTCCCCAACGCCAGAGGCACTTTCTCTACCAGCAGTCAGCACCGCCTACATTGCATTCTTTCTTGAAAAACTATCAGAGTCCAGCAGGTGGGCGGCAACTGGCCTCAGTTGCTCCAAGACTTTTGCTAAGTGACTCCAGGCTCATCACTGGCACCAAACCAGAATTTACATTAACCTGGTGACCACAGTTCTTCTCACTCTAGTAACTCCCTGAGGTCCTGCCTCACCTAGCTCACGTACTGCATGAGGCGTTATCAGTGGCTAAACCTTAAAGGAGCTGGCAGGTGGCAGCAAGCCTTGGGATGTCCTAGCTTTTCGCGGAGCTACCCCAGACCCAGTACTGGTGGCAGAGGTCCTTGGTTCACAGCGTGGCCTCTACCATGTGCCTTCAGGTAGAGCACAGGCAGTGAACAACTGCAGATCGCTTTGTAGCTCCTACCAGGTAGACCCCAGCCAGTCACAGGCAGTGATTCACCTGGGCCTGTACCAGAGCCCCTCTGAAGAGGCCCCAGAACCAACATACTTGGAGGTTGGCTTCAGACCACAGCTGAGCACCATCCAATTAGCCCCACAAGTGGCACACATAAAGTGGTCTCAACAAACACCAGAACCAACTGGGGCAAATCCCACTCAGTGTGGTAAGCTTCCCACACAGCAACCCATGAGCTATGGACATGGACAAACCCCACAGACAGTCAGCCTAAGGGTCAGTCCCACCTACTGACATACCAAGATCAATCAAGGCTCAACTACAACAGGAGGGCACACACAACCTACACAAGGGACACTCCTGGAAAACCTGAATCAGGTGACCAGGGAGACTGTGCCACTGGGCCCCAAAGGACACCTACTACATGAGGCCACCCAGCCAAGATTGGGAGACATAGCAGATCCACCTAATACATAGAAACTAACACAGAGAGGCAGCCAAAGTGAGGAAACAAAGAAATGCTACCCAAATGAAGAAAATAGGAGAAAGTCCAGAAAAAGAACTAAATGAAATGGAGGCAAGAAACCCACCAGAGACAGAGTTTTAAACAATGGTTACAAGGATGCTCAAGGGACTTAGTGAGAACTTCAACAAAGAGATAGCAAGCATAAAAAACAACATAGAAACCATAAAACAGAACCAGTCAGAAGTGAAGAATACAATAACTGAAATAAAGAATGCACTAGAAGGAATCACCAGCAGACTAGATGAAGCAGAGGATCAAATCAGCAATTTGGAAGATAAGGTAGCAGAAAATACCCAATCAGGAGAGCAAAAAAAAAAAAAAGAATCCAAAAAAAAACTAAGGAGAGTTTAATAGACCTCTGGGACAACATCAAGCCTAACAACATTCACATCATAGGGGTACAGAAGGAGAAGAGAGAAAGCAAGAGATTGGTGACCTATTTGAAGAAATAATGACTGAAAACTTTCCTACCCTGGTGAAGGAAATAGACATACAAGTCCAGAAAGCACAGAGAGTCCCAAACAGGATGAACCCAAACAGGCCCACAACAAGACACATCATAATTAAAATGGCAAAAGTTAAAGACAAAGAGAGAATCCTAAAAGCAGCAAGAGAAAGGCAACTAGTAACTTATAAAAGAGCTCCCATAGAATGTCAGCTGATTTCTCAACAGAAACTTTATAGGAAAGAAGGGATTGGCACGAAATATTCAACATGATGAAAAGAAAGGACCTCTAACCAAGACTACTCTACCCAGGAAAGCTATCATTTAAAATTGAAGGACAGATAAAGAGCTTCCCAGACAAGAAAAAGCTAAAAAGTTCATCATCACCAAACTAGTAATTCAAGGAATCTTAGAGGGACTTCTTTAAGACAGAAAAATAAAAAATAAAAATTATGAATAATAAAATGGCAATAGCTATATATCTATCAACAAGCACTTTCAATGTAAATGAATTAAATGCTACAATCAAAAGATATAGGAGGGATGAATGGATAAGAAAACAAGATCCTTACATATGCTGCCTACAAGAGATTCACTTCAGATTGAAAGACACACACAAACAAAGTAAAGGGATGGAATAGATATTTCAGAAAAAATAAAAAAATTTAAAAAAAAGCTGGGTTAGTGATACTTGTACCAGACTACTTTAAAACAAAGGCCCAAAGAAGACACAATGAAGGACCCAGTGATCCCATTTCAGGGTATTTATCTGAAGAAACCCAAAAGGTTACTTCAAGGGGACACATGGATCCAAATGTTCATTGCAGCATTGTGTTACAATGGCCAAGATGTGAAGGGCAGCCTGGTGTCCGTCAATGGAAGAATGGATAAAGAGGAGGTGGTGCATATAGACAACGGAATATTGCTCAGCCGTGGAAGGGAATGGGTTCTGCCATCGGTGGCGCATGGATGGACCTGGACAATACATATTGTACTGAGCGGAATACATCAGACAGAGAAAGACAGATGGAATGTGATATCACTTTTATGTGATATCACTTATATGCTAGGTGGGTACTAGACTAGTTGGGGGATCACATCTTAAGTTATATAAATATCTAACCACTATGCTATATATCTGAAATTAATATAAAAAAATATTAAATGTCAACTGTAATGATAAATTTAAAAGGGGGGCAAGGGGAATAAGCAGTCCAAAATTTTAGGTATAAAACAAATAAGTCATGGGGACGTAATGTGCAGCATAGGGAGTAGAGTCAATAATATTGGGATAGCGTAGTACGGTGTGGGATGGTTGCTGGACTTAGCATGGTGATCACTTCTTTAGGTTTATAAATGTTGAGTAACTAAGATGTACACCTGAAACTAATATTGTATGTTAGCTATATTTTTAATAATAATCTTTTAAAAAAGACTTATTAAACTGTACACTTTAAATATGTGAAATGTATGTGTATCAATTTTACTTCAACAAAGGTGTCTTTACAAAGAAAAAAAAAGCTAAAAATGGTAACATTTTTAAATAGCTTGTCTAAAAAAATGTAGAAAAGAATTCTCCATAATAGTTTACCTTCAATTTATTTAACACTTAATTAAAGAAACTTAAACTGCCTCAAAAATATCCTTCCATTTTAAACATTCTGTCACAACTGGGAATGCCACAAGCCCTAAACTTGACTCAGCTTGACCTCTCTAAACTGACTCTATTCCATTTCTTCCACTATCACATGTAGTTTTGGAGAGACGTACTACGCTGACCAACGGGTGGGTCCCTGACCCTCCAGGCCAATCAGCCTCTTTTCAGAGAGACAGAGTCATGAGGGGAACCACACAGAGACATAAACAGGTGGAGAGAATCTGTCCCATTAACAGCAGCCTGAAGAGACTGTCCCTTACACCCAGATGTCTGGAGCTGTTGCAGTTCTTTCTACAGCCATTTTCTTTGGTCTTTCCTTAAATTCCATGTACAACCACCTGCCATCCCATTAAATTATATTTTTCCCAAGTTAGCCTGAGACAGATTTCATTGATTACAACTAATAAACCCTAACAGATGTCATGTAAATATCCCATTACTTTAGGAGATGTGAATGAGATGCTCTATTCCTTGCAACTCATGGTATCCAACTCAAATGTCTTAATAATATGCCAAATTTAAAGAAGCCCTTCAGGTATTATAACAGGTAATATAACAACAGTAATGGTTTAAAAATTATCACCATGCTTTTCTTTTGACCTAAGTACAGGCTGCCCAAACTATCCCAGGCAACCCTAGGATTTGTCACAATAATATTGTTTCTGACACGTATCATAAAATTGTGCAACAAAACAATATCTTTGCAAACAAGGCTGCTGGCTTTAGATTCTGCCTCTCAAGAAAACCCTTTGCTCTTCTCAGTTAGCATACAAACAGCTAAACTTGGAAGGCTCAGCCCATGAATGTCCCCTGGTAAATTAGGAGTAATGACTCTGACTGCCTTTGCTGGCATCAGGAATATGGAAGATACAATGTAGAAATGAAACAAAAGCTTACCCCTTCAGTCCTAGAGGAAATATAGAAAGAAGTCTCAGAGATGGAAGCAGGAAAGTAAAATAGCCAGAAGAATTAAGTCCTAAGTTCCCCTTCTATATGGTATGGCTTGGGGAGGGAGACAAGTGTCAGATAAGCGGGGAACATCCTTGAGCAGAGGAGCCCCCTGCTCCCTTCCCCTCAATATGGACACAGGGAGGAAGCTGTCCTGGAGCGACGGAGCACACAGCCACAACGACAAGATGGCACAGCATGGGCAGGCAGAGGGAAGCCTACGGCTTAGCTTTCCAAAACTACCCTTTTCTCTGTATCTTAGGACATGGAAGTAGCTGAGTAGGAGGCTAAGAAGCTTGCCACAGGCTCTTGGCACAGTGAGGGTAACATGGCTTTAAAGCGAGAGCAGCACCACAGACCACGGAAGCCAGGGCCAAATGGGTGTCTCAAACAGACCTTAGAGGGGAACCTCTAGCACCAGAGGAAGGCAAGTTCAGGTTGGATCTTGAAAGAGGCACCACCAGAAAAAGGGCCTGAGCCAAATGAGTGAGTTACAAGTCTCATCGTGCAGGTCAGAAGAGCATCCAGCAACCATGTGAACAAGGGACGTCCTTCCATTGGCCAGCAGCTGCAATGCCAACATACACATTCCAACGAGCCAGCAGGAGGCCAGGGGCCACTTCCCCCAATGAGGATACGAAAGCCACACAATCCCTCCTTCTTTATGTTACTTGAAGGAAACCAACAGGGCACAGGACAGTCTATATGAGAGACAGGATGATGTAAAATAACTACTTAAATGATCAGATCAGACTAGGCTTTAAACTGAATGGAACAGTTATTTTCCCCCTGGGATCCAGTAGGCAAGAGCTCAGGATGAAAGTAATATTAGTGTCAGGAAATAACATCATTTACATCTTTGCACACAGATTGTGTACACACATATGAAGGGGTCTGTTGATAGAATGAGCCAAGGAAAAAAATTAAAAACACACACACAAGGATTTATAAGAAAGGAGAGAAATAAAACAGACTGGCCATTTTTCAGGGAGATTGGTAAGCTGGCACCTACCAAGTTCAGTAGACTAATTAAAGGAATAAGAAAAACCATTTTGTGGATTCTCCAAAAAACTTGAGAGTGCAGCTGAGAAGCGTTTGTGACGGGCTGCCTCTGTATTATGTCTGCTTACCCTACCACTTTAGAGCAGTCCTGCACCATTTCTCACACTAGAACATTTCATTCCTTTAGGCAAAGCAATGAATCACATTTTCTCTCACCCACGAAAGTAGCTGGGTGAATCAGAGAACTCCCTGAGAACAGTAATTAGAATTCTGGGGCCCAGAAAGACAAGCCAGATAGGTCCCTATCCTTACAGAACAGTGTCTGAATGTGGGTTACGTTGGGTGTGACGCACCCTACATCTCCAATAAGACTATTTCCAATTATTATTTCCTGTGGTGATGGAAAAGCTGTTCCTATCAATCCTCTGTGGCCCAGCTTTGGTCCAGCCTCGTCCGCGAAGCCCACTTTGGCTTTGTCCTTCCCCATAGGCATATATGAGCCAAAATATGCTGTCATATACTATGGACGGTGCTTCTCCTCCTCCCTTCCTTCATTCTCTTATCTCGTGTCTTTACTGATTGCCGATGCTGATACAAACAACGCACTGTACTGGTGACACAATATCAATCCGATGCCTCTGGGCCTTCAGAGGGCTAACAGTCCATTGAGAATTGTAGTTTGGCAGTCAGCATTTCCCTAATTGGTTTCCTGGTGTTTGTCCCTGAGATAAAGGACCATGTCTTATATAATTCTCTTATACCCCCAGCGAATATAACCATAACAGGCAGGCAGCAAACATTCAACAAAAACCAGTGGTGGATTAGTGATGGATGGGAATCCTCAGACTCCACATGATTTTATTTTTCATTAGACAACTGTCTCCTAAACTATGTGCTGGGTATTAGGTGATGGGAATTCTGTGGTCATGTAATTTTTTTTAAACACGAGGTTAAACCAAGGTAAATGGGTTTCTTTATAGCACGGCTCCTAAGAGCCTTTCATATCTAAAAGATATTGTTCATGACCATGAGAGCACCTCAGGAGTGTCCAGCTAGATATACTACTAAAAATGTGTCAAGAGATCAAAGATTCTCAGACTTAGTTGAAGATGGTCCCCTAAGAGTTTATTTGAAAATGAGTACAAAGGGGCCCAGTACCCAAACACAAGAAGCACAACTCTGCCCATCTGTCAACATAGCTCAACCCTGTCTACTGTGCCTCCCTCAAATTAATCTATAATTCTCACATGTAGTTTGTTTGGACCTTGAAAAAAATATTCTGTAATACATCTAAAAAGTGATGACCAAGGAATTTTGGGGGAAAAAAGAAATACTAAAATGAATATCTCTATAAACTAAATATATTACAAAAGTTAATACGTATACATGCATGACTCTTGCAATTTTTTTAGTCTTTTTAATATTGCTTCTTTTCTTGTTATCCACTAATATCTGTGACTTACTACTCATTTTTACAATCTATTCTACATCCACATCTGCCCCAACATAATTGTCTTTTCTCTCATTTTATCTCCATCTTTATTCAAAAGACAAAAAAATTTACAAAAAGAGGCCAAAAAAGATAAAATACTATTGTCACTTTTGCTTTTAAAATTGCTAACAGCTTGCTAAGCTTTTTTTGAGAGAATGGCAGTGTAAATTAATGGGGAGTGTAGAGCAATGGAAGCTTTATGAATTCTTCTTTAATAAATGCATTAAACTATATTGCTTTTTAAAAATGAACTGACATGAGAGCAAAGACTGGGTAGAGATAAGGATGGGCCTCTCGCTGCCTACTCTGTCACACTGTTTAGGACACTGCAGGTGCACTGTAGCATTCAGTCCTCAAAAGAGCTTCAGGTAGTCATGTAAACGATGCATAAAGAGCTCAGATAACTTGCTTGTGAATGCAAAGCAAAGAAAATTGAAGAACTGGGATTCAAATCCAGGTATGTCTGACTCCAGGGCCCATAATTTTTTAATTATGTCTTGGATACATCAGAAAATAGGATTAAAAATGGAGGAAAAAGCTAGATGGTACAAATAGGCAAATTTTTCTTTCTTATTAAACCATGTGATTCTGAAAGCCCAGAGTTAAAAATCAGATTTCTATTAATATGAATTGATTTTGATAACATTAATAAGAAAATAAATTGCATGTAGAGGCTTTATTCTAGTGGAATTTAGTTTTGAGATTTGTATAAAAAGCAAACTGGATTAAGATCTATTAACTGTCAGCAATAATTAATAAACCATATTAAAGTCACCTGGGTAATAATTCCTTACCTAACTTTCACTGCATCTCTGGAATTATCAAAATTAGCACCCAATGTTATTTTTCCATTCTGAAAATATCTATTAATGCATTCTAATATAATTAATAAAACAATTCATGACCGCTTGAAAGTACTACTAACAGTTTTATATTTAATAGTTTAGACCTCTCCCTTTACACACCTATAGAAATATAAATACATGTAAAATCTATTTTATGTTTACAGAAATGACATCGCTGCCATATTTTTTGGCATTTTGCTTTTTTTTGCATGGCAATGACTTCAAATGCCCCTTAAAAACATCTTAAGCAGATCTATAACCACCTAGTACTTACAGTATTAAATTTTCATCCAACCTGATTTAAAATTTACGTGTCATGCTTCATTTAAAGCTCTCCTCTAGTGAAAATGCAAGCTTAGTTTGGGACACGAGAGGCTTGGGATAGGGAAAGAAGTGAACGGTCTTTTAATTTTCATACTTCTTCAGCTCTTCTGCTATCGGGAATTTCGTTCCCATTCCACTGAAGAGAACTTAGTCATATGGCCACCTCTAACTGCAAGTCAGGCTAGGAGAGAGAGTATAGTTGTGCTTCAGGAAAAAAAGACATGAAAGTGGTTCTGTTAGAAGACTAGAAGTCTCCCCCACTGTTGCTCTATATAGAGCATGCTTGAGAGTGAAATAGTTATGCTGAGTTAGCAAGTGAACTCTACGACTGTTTGGGGAACATTCTCTTCCCCAATTTCTTTGCTTAATAAAGTTTTCTCTAACCCCTCTTCAGGTTGCTTTTCCTGAAGCAGCTTATCATCCTTTTTGTGTTGCCAGAGCAGTCTATTTATAACTCTAGCACATCAGTTCACACATTTCTTATCATTACTTATTTGCCATCTTCCCACTATACCAGAAAGGGCCCAAATTCTCCACTCTGCACCTGTGGCCAGCCTTGAGGTTACCGATCTTTTCCCCATTCCATTTGGTCCTGGTTGAAAGAAAACAGTCATGGCAAACCCTGCCACCATGGGGCAATTGTCTCAGTCCTAACTCATCACAGAACAGCATAACTGTGAATACACTGATTTGTTCATGAGTGACCAAAATTGGGACAAAAAGCCTCCCATGAACTTAAATGCGTGATCACTGAGACGACCCATGCCCTATCCAAATGGTCAGGAGCGATTCATCTCCAGAATGTTGTTGCCATATGGAGATACAGACGTAAATTTTGGTTATTTTCTTAATACCGGGTCAAAAACTTTTTAAATCTTCAACAGGCAAAACCATATGTGTTGGCATTTTAGATTTAGCCTGTTTTTAAGCTCTAATTTAAGGCAAAAATCTCGTCATATCACTGTGCACTCAAAAATCTTCAGAGATTCCCCACTGTCTAGTGGATAAAAACCCCAGCCCCTTATCGTGGCATCATTATCTGGCTGCTTATTCCTCACCTACCTCATGTCCCATCTCCCACCACAATGCTGACATGCCCTTATGCTATTCCATAGTGATCCTCATATTCTACTCAACAATGTCCCTACACCCTGAAATTCTGAGAGAAGCTCAAGATCCATTCTTTACATCCCTCATCCCATTCTGAGTCTCCTCCCCCACCACTGGGCCTTACCACCATAATTACCGTGTTGTCACCAACCCTCGTTTCTGTTGTGAACTGGGAAAGGTACAGCATAAAAAGTAGATTGCCAGGACTCTAGGTTGTAT
>NW_017731495.1:159001-162458 GCF_001890085.2 Hipposideros armiger | reverse complement strand
TCTATCTATCTCCCTCCCTCTCTCTCTTTCTCTCTCTCTCTTTCTCTGGTTTACCTCATCCAGAAAGCCTTCTCTGACTCATTCTTAATCCTAGGCACAGGAACCCATCTGCAATACCCTCTGCAATGTTCCTACAATAACTGTGCAGGATGCTATCCTAGCAACTTAGCAGGGATTTGGTGTCTCCTACACATGACTGTGAGCAACTCTGAAGGAGGCTCTGAGTTTACATTCATCTCTAGATCCCTAGTACTTGGCACATTGTAGATGCTTGACAAATGCTGGTTAAACTAAATATAACTGTATTGAAGACCCAGAAAACTATGGCTGGGATATATAGAATTCTCAAAAGAAATTCCAGAAAGGCCTGAAGTTTGGTACTATATATATTACATATTATATATTATGTATTATGTATTATATATTATGTATTATATTAATATATAATAAACGATATATATAAAATTAAGGAGGATAATTACTCCACCTACCAGAGGCATCTTCATCATTCAAACCTGGCTTTTTAAAATTATATATTGGGTGACTTTCACTAGGTTAAGGAAGGCTGTAAGAGAGCACCCTGGGGCTGGATTTTATTATCGGCTCCATCCTCTTTAAAACCAAGAGTCCTTTCCTGCTGGCAAAGCCTAATGTGGATCCTACCATGTATTTTTCCTTCCAGGGTGTTAAGCTTCTTGTTCTGAGGGGATGGGAGTCACAATTGCCAGTTGTCATTCTGACCAGAAGTGTTTATAGGCAAGTAGACATCTATTTCATAAACTTATAACTAACATTAAAAACTTGGAACATTTTAAAATTTAGTTTTGATTTTCAGAATTTGACCTGGATTCTGAGTTATTACTGTCCTTCATTTCAAACCCTACTCATTAAAAAAAAAAAATTGCTAAGACTCTTATTGTTGAGGATGGCTTGAATTTGGATGCTGGAATGACTGATTTACTTACTCTAAAATGAATTCCGTGTTGCTTTCCAAAATTGTTAACCTTTCAACTTTATCTAGTACCTAGATATTTTGATATTCAATATTCTGCTATATCATCATCCATTATTAGGTAAGAGAGAATTTGTTGAAAGCTTACTAAGTGCCAGCACTGTGCTGAGTGTTTTACTTGCATTTCCCAGTTATCTTTAAGAAAGATGAGTGAGAAAATCTAAGTATTGTAGAGGTGGAGAGTAAAGTATGTTTCAACTATTTGTCCCAAAATATGACCCAAATTTCTACACACAAACTTTGAAATTTCAGGAGAAAAAATTAATCTCCTCCTGAAACCTTCTATCTTGTGTGTTTGTGTGTGTGCGTGTGTGTGTGTGTGTGACGTGCACAGCATTATGCATCGTCAACATCATTTAAAAATATTTATTAACTACTTATTATGTGTCCTAGAAAATAGCAGTTAACAAGATATTTCTCTCATGGAGCCTAAAATATTATAAGGCAGACAGACATGGAACAAAAACAGCAGTAAGTGTGATAAGCGGTTTAAAAAATGTGGGGATTCTGGGGAGAGCTAAACTAGACTCAGGGCTAGAGCGGGAAATGCTTCTCCGAGTTAGAAATGTTACCGAGCCAAAGATGGGCGAGGAGTAACCAAGTCAGGTTTGACAAGGAAGAGCATTCTAGGCAAGGAAGTGCTAGGGTCACCTCTTCCACACAACGCTGCATACAGTATCTTATTTAATCTTCAAAATAATTTGAAAAGGAATCATTAATGCCATTTTACAGATGGTAAAACTGAGACTCAGAGGTTAGATCAGTGAATAAGATTGAAATCCTTGTCTATCAAAATCCAAAGCATTTCTTCTATGCTTAGTGCCTCCAAAGCTGCCTGCAACGGCTCCCTATTGCACCAGAGATTAACAAACATTTTCAGTATAAAGACAGGCAATAAAGACTTTTTGCTTTGCACACCGAGAAGCAAAATCAAGGATAAAATATAGGAACTTAAATAACCAGAAAAAAAACAAATTTTCATAATTTTTGATGAAATTAAAAGTATAATAATAGTAATTATATACAATATTTTGTAATACAGGTCTATGAATGAGAAGAATGAAATTCTTTTGTGGGGACTAACATTTCACTGAATTGGTGTTCAAAGCTAGTAGTCCCTATGATCAAACAAAGTGCAAATATTTATGACTCCAAAATACCACATATCCTGAGTATTTTATGTATTCCTTCCCCATATTATTTTTACAATTATTGAGGATCTGTACCAATAACAATAATATTTATGTACCTCAAGAACTATTAAGAAATTCAAATGAGATAACTTTAACCTAGAAAAATCACATCATAAACTACAAAACACCATGCAAATATTTTCATTATCAAAGAATTAATAAAGCAAAGGTCAACTTTTGCCCTGGTTCCATCCAAAATACCACATATTCTGAAAATAAGTATGAATTAATAATTTACCAAAATGGCTGCTTTCCTCCAGCCAAGCTTCCTGGCACAGGTTTCTCCATTACTTTGAAATCACAGAGGGACAAAAAGCTACACTGGTTTCCACTCTGGGATTTTTAAGTACAATTTCATAGGGCAAATGTTTCCTGAAACTCTTATCTTCTCGCTCATCCAGCTAAATTTGCATTTATAAAGAATTCAGAGCAGGATGCTCCCAGCTCAATTCTTCCACCATCTAGTATCAAAGAACTCCCATCTCCATTTTCCAATGCACGGTCTGTGTTTGGAATTCATTTCAGTGGGAGGTCATAGAGTCAAACACTATGACTGAGAAAGGAACTGCTATTCACAATGCAGGCAATAAGTGTGAGCCCAGATTGCAAGGGCAATCAAATCTCATGCTTCAAGAAAGAAGATGATCATTTGCAAGGTCAGGAAGGGATTTCCTCTTCTCTTTTAATAGGAAATATCAGGCAACTTGACGATGAATTGTGGGGGAGGGGAAATTCATCTTAGTTCAAAAACACAAAGTATTCATGATATCACTTCCACCAAAAAGATCAATGGGTTAGCTATGTAGGTGGCATGATCCTGTGTGAAAAGTCTGTGTCCCGTGTTTCCTATCATTCACGGTGATACATATTTAACTCATTTCTTCCATGTGCCTTGGTAATAATCCCAAGCAATTCTTTAGTTGATAGTCATAATAATGAAATTTTATTTCCATTAATTCATCAGTTTCTGATGACTGTAATGCACCAACACTTTAGCAATTAATTCTACTGTCATTTTAGGTTCCATAAAATTTGTGCAGTTTTCATGATGTAAAAACTTATTAATAGGTGATTATAAGCACTTAACCATTGTGTAAGATTTACCTTCACTATATTGAGTAAGTAAACATAAATGTCTCATGAATAAAGTTCCTAAGACCAACTACATATATATATATATATATATATATATATATATATATATATATAGAGAGAGAGAGAGAGAGAGAGAGAGAGAGAGAGAGAGAGAGAG
>NW_017731495.1:127334-153726 GCF_001890085.2 Hipposideros armiger | reverse complement strand
GTGTGACTTATGTGTGCCTTAAGACCTTTTCCATTAGCATTCCCTTTGTGTTCCAGCACATCCTGTGCCTTCACACTTCCACCACATAGCCCCAAGACACTTTGTTACTGTGTCCCCCCAGGGGAGATAACTATTATCATTCCAATAGGTCCCAGTCACCTGAGACACTCCCCGAGAGAGCTTTACAGATATCATTCCATCCGGTCTCAGTTTTCCGAGACACTCTCTCTACTAATGGGTCAGAAGCTAATGCAGGGGGGTGGTAACGGAATCGGCTATAATGCAACACTCATATATCCATGTATATATGTTTTCAAATGTGTGTGTGCATGTATATGTATATAAAGAAATCAAATGTTTGTCTAACTCTTTAAGTATAAATTTTTTAAAATACTGATTTAAAGCTTTCTTCCCACTTAGAGTACCCTCTCATTCCCTCTTCAGCAATTCATGTCTATTACTTATTTCATGACAATGAAAAAACTAGACCTCTTCTATAAGCTCTTTCCTGATTAGCCAAACCCTACACTGAGTAGATCTTCCATTCATTCATTCAACAAATATTTAAGAGTCTGTGATATGTGAAGTATTGGACATGCAATGAAAGAAAAAGCAAACATACATTCTACAGTTATACAGCCTACAGTCCATCAAAGGACATGGATTAGAAAAAAAAGAATAATCATTTAAATCCAATTTTGGTCAATGCCATAAAAGAAAGGACTGTGAGAGGTATAAACATAAAAGAATAATCCCTCACCTCGCTGGGAAGGTGACATTCAAACTGACAAAGGAATGATGTGTAGGAGTCCAACAGGGCAGGAGGGGGAGGAAAAGCATTCCAGGTGAAGAGAATGCCTTGTGCTGGGGAAGTGAGGAGTTTGGTGTGTTTGAGTAAAGGAAGTAAAGCCGGTGAAGCGAGGCAGGTGGAGTAGAAGAAAACGACATGTAACAAGGCTGGGGAGGCATGGCCTCAATGGGAAGAAAGCCATGTTGAGCCCGTGTTACTCCCCTTTATGCTAGCCACCTCAACTCTGATTTAGCCGTTTTTACTATAGCATGTTGTTCTTTATTAATATTATCACTTACCTTGAGAATGTTGATTTGATCTTTTCAGGTAAATGATAACGTGCTAGAGGACAAAACTCTAGCTATACCTAGGACATTGCTGTTTCTCAGTTACCTCATCTGTAGAATGAGAATAGCAATCATGCCCACCTTTATCTGTGAAATTTAAATGAGATAATAAAGGTATTAAATAAGTGAATGAGTTAATAAAGCAAAGCACTTATAAGAGTGCCGGAAACATGGTTAGTGTTAGGTATTATTTTTTATTGAACTAGCCACAGATCCTTGGGAAGAATCCCCAGTTCTGGGCATCACAGAATATAGTGGGTACTAAAAAAAATGCTCATTCAATAGGAAAGAAAACGTATTCCCAGTCACTACATTTCTTGCTGCAATGCCATATACTACACAGGTTAGGTTATAGTGACATAATTTCTGTCTTTTGGGGCTGTGTTATCATGAATAGACTAAAATCACAGAACAAAGATTAAAGTCTACGAAAGTAGAACTCACCCAGTCTCCCAAGGGTTCTCAGATTATTGCCACGTCCCTCTCAGAGCCCATCCCCCTTCCTTTTTCCAGGTCAAAAAGTTAGTTGTTTTCCTCAGATGTGCCCTGACTTGCTTCTGAATATTTGACCATCCCTAAAGAATTCCACCTAACTTCCCATAGGAAATTCTAATGTGGAATCAGAGACCATTTGGTCCCCGTAGGCACCTGAAAAGCACATTGGAGACGATGAGAGAGGCTAAAAATGGCCAAGATACCCGTTTTGATGTTTTCTGTGGGCAGAAATCAGCAGGGGTGAGGCAGGGAAAGGGAACTATCAAATTTTCCCTTTTGGAAACTAAACTAACATGCCACTAGTTGATGATGGGCTTCTCTACTGAAATCATAGACTTTTTCCAGCTTTTATTTGTAAGCTAGTCATCACAGATTGCTCTTTGGCTTATTTTGAAGATCTTTGCAAGTAGCCACAGCCTCATATTCCCTTAGGAGAAATTTTCTCATGAGTAACTGTCAGAGAGGATGAACATTGTCTTCACATCACAGGAATGATCAACTATTTTTCACAGTTTCACTGTCTGATATTTCTACTGAAGCATTACTTGCAAAAGAAAATGCTGCCAAAATGGCAGGATTCCGTGGTAGCTTTTATTTTTCAATCAAAAAGCAACATCTCTGCTAAAGTTGATATTTGCCAAAGTTGATAAATAAGACTTCATTGAGAAATAATTTTCTGTGGGTTTCTCTAGTATTTCTGCATGTCTTTTTTTTTTAATTTTTTTTTTAATTGGGGAATTGGGGGGATGGGAACAGTGCTGGGGAATTGGGGGAAGGGGAACAGACAAGTTGCTGTCATTTTTTGTTCTTCAGTCTAGTTGTGGAGGACGTTGCTTCACTGGCCCAAGTTGGCACCATCATTGTGCTCTTCCTGGGCGAGGCAGATCAGTCGCCGGCTTCTGGACGGCCGCTCACTGCGGCTGCTGGCCACTCATGCTGGCTGCTGGCCACTCATGCTGGCTGCTGGCTACACACGGTAGCCCATGGCAACCCACTGCCGCAGGGGCTGCAGGCTACACTGTCGCTGGCGACTCATGGCAGCCCAGCTCCAGGTTGAGCTGCTTGTTGTTCAGCATCTTAGCTGTGGAGGGCAGTGTCACTGGCCCTCATATGTGGGATCCTAACTGGGGCCCTCTGGCGTCCCAAGCCAGTTCTTAACCATCGCGCCACTCGGCCGGCCCTCTGCATGTCTTTTGAGAGGAGACACTGACAGCTTTTATTTTGGACTATCTTTTCAAGGATGCTTGTTTGTACAGTGAACAGTTTTGAAAGACAGAGGTAGTATCTCCCTCTGGAGCAAAGATTTGTTTCCTGAACATAATCTGTCTCTCCTCTCCTCTCCTCTCCTCTCCTCTCCTCCCTCCTCTCCTCTCTCCTCCCCTCCCCCTCCCTCCCTAACCTTTCCGGTCCCCTCTCCCCTGACAAAAGTTGGGCAGGTTTTTCAAGCAAATCCCTCATAAGACTAGGGGTTTTCTAATCTTTGGCTCCCTCAACTGCAAGCTTACTTCCCACCCACCCAGTACCCACCTGCGCCACTCTACATTGTCCCCATCAGACTCGAGGTCAAGGAGAAGCAGTGTGAGCATGAAGCTCATGACCCTTGCTGTCCTCTGACTCTAACATGAGTCTCATGTCTTCTTCCTGCTCCCATGAAGCTGTGGTTTGTTTGCAAATAGAGTGGAAACATCAGGCCTTTCACAGGTCTTGACAAACTTCGGTGTGATTCTTCACAAGACCTTCCATAGTATTCTGTTTTTTTAAATGTTTCTAGACCCTGATTTTAATTAATACTCAAAGCTAATTGAGTTGGGATACTTCATTAAAGGACCAGAAACATAAGTTAACATTAAGTTTTAGTATTTTGCTGGGTCTTTGAAGTTGTATTAAAAAACAGATTAAATAAAAACAGACTTATTGGTTTTATTTGTAGATTAGATATACTGGGGGTACCAAAAAAATGTATACAAGCGGACACTTTGGTCAACATTGTTCAAGCAGTAGTTTGCTGTAATCAGACGTGTATGGACGCTGATGGTAATTTGAGCCCCTCTTGTAATTGCAGAAGTCAAATGTGACTTGTTTTGAGTCACATTAAAATAATTTTAATACAGTTTTCCTTTCTTAAAATGTATATACATTTTTTGGCACCCTCTGTATTTATTTATTCATCTACTGCTTTGTTCCAAAATAATTTAACATATAAAAAATGATATAAGATTGATATAAAATAAGAAAGAAAAAGTTAAAAAGGAAGAATATAGTAAGTAAAATGACATTTTTACTTTTCCTCTGTATCATTTATCACACCTTCAATTAACTAAATGTGTGCTATTGTTTGTCTCATGTCTCACTCCCCTGCCAGACTCTAAGTTTCATGAGAGTAGAAATGTTTCTCTTGTTCACTGTGAAAGATGCCTGACACATAGTAGGTGCTTAATACATTTTTTTCCCAAATAAAGTATAAAATAAAGAGGATGGGGGGAGAGGGAGAGCAAGGGTAAAAGAGGAAGAGAGGGAGAGAGGTGCAAAATTATGGTAGACTAAGTTACTTTTTCACCAACAGAACTCTGAGCATTGTGCCTGGCTGAAACACTGAATTTCCCATCCTCCTTTGCAAATAGGCATAGCCACTGACATAAGTACAAATTGTAGGACTTCCAAAAAAACCCTTTATGCCCTACACGCTTTCTCCTTCTTGATTCTTGGAATACACATGATGACTACAGGTCCAGTAGTTGTCCTTGGCCCATGAGAGGAAAGCCAGAGAATCTGGGACTTCAACTCTGATATAGCGTTGGGCTCCTGAACTAATGCCAGCAAATGTCTCCCACTGGACTTCTCATGGAATGATTTAAGCCACAGTCAAGTAGGTTGTCTGTGATACTGCAGTTAAAATCTAATACTAATTAATACAGTCCATGAAACACATGTCATGAATTTCTGTAAGTGGAGCTATTACACAACTATATTTCACTCCATTAGTGGTGAGAATGGGGTTGGAAAAGAATACATAAATTTGTTGAGGCATAAATCTAGGAAAAAATCATTGGCTGTCCAAACAAACAATCAACAGAAAATAACTCTTACCATAAGTCAATATGAGAAGTCAAAATCACCAAAAAAAATCATTATTCTTAAATGTTGACTTGTTGAAAGTAAAAGTTAGTTTGTCAGTAAATGTTATGTTTTAATACTGCAAACATCAGCCTTAAAAAGTTTAATAAGGCAACCTGTCATTTGTCATGGATTTGTCACTTAATTTCTTGGGCTCTTCTTTTTTTTCTCATCCTTAGATTTGACCAGTCAGCAAGCCTTTGTGAAAACTCTCAGATTACACCTTTCTATTTCCAGAAAAACCACCCAAGGCTAGGCTTCAATCTTCTAATCCATAATTACTGTAATTGCTTTCTAAATGGTCTTTCCAACTCCCCCTTCTTATCCATCTATCTCATCTTATCTCAAATCCTTCCATTTCATTATGTCATTTTCGGCCTATGCAGCACTGATCACAGACTCTTAACCACATTTATTTTGCCCTTGTATGCTTTAGCTCTCTACTAAATGGCAACATCATGAGAAGACACTATGCCCATCCATACTTTTCAATAGTTCTCAATCTTGTCTTCCCATTGGAACTATCTGGAGAGCTTTTTAAAAATACAAATTCCCAGGACAATCCCTAAAGATTTTAACTCAATTAATCTGGGTGAGGCTCAGGAACCCATATATTTTTAAATCCTCCCCCCTCCCCCCCCACCACCACCACCAATCAGTGCTGGAGATACAATAGTGAACAAACAGACAAAACAAATCTTATACTCCAGTCGCTTCATACCTTTATTCAAACGATGCCCGGGGTATATGTGCACTCATACACACAAGCACGCAACATGCCCAAAACCTCCCACCAAATGTAACTTACTCATCCTTGGAGTTTGAAATCAATCCCTACCTCCACTGAGAATCATTCTTTGATGACAACTATCAACACCGATCTCCTTTTCCTCTAATTCCATTTGATGTACCCACCCAGCCCCAATCTCTTTAAGCTCCTTTGGTTGTTATTTTTTCTGTAGCACACAATTAGCACCTCACTATATGCTGTCAAGCTGCTCATCTGTAAAACGAGCACAATGGCCTGGCTGACCTCAAAAGTCACTCCCTTTGACTCTAAACAATCTATGAATGTTTTATTTGCCTGTGCTGCCCAATTTAGTATCATTACAGATGCTGTTTCCCACTAATTATTTGATACTTGTATATTGCTAAAACGTACACTGACTAATATAGTAAACTAGACATTATGTAGTATAAAAAAATGGAACTGAGTGAAGGCAAATGCTTGGAAGCAGTTTTCTACAAATGAGGAGAGTGGGCTTTGGAGACAGGCAGACTGAGTTACTCACCCAGCTCCTACACTCACCAGCTATGTAGTAATATTTCTTGGGGGAATTACTAATCCATAAGCCTCATGGGTGAAAAGGAATTAATAATAGAACCTACTCATAAAGTTGTTGTAAGGATTAACTGAGAATACAGATAGATAACACAGTACCTGGCATGTAATAAGCATTTAATAAATGTTAGTTATTATTGATTGGATAAAGGCAGTAAAATAATTATGATAGAGAATTAAAAGAATGAACTGAGCATTTTGATGACCATGAGGAGGCTGCAGAATAGATTCAGACAAGCTTAATAACTGAATTAATATAAAGAAGCTGTTCAAATAAAATTGAGCACCTACTCAGAGCAAGGCCTTACCTCAGGCTCTGTGGCCTATAAGGCAGAGACACAAACCAGAGAATGACGTGCACATTCCCTTGTCCCAATGTCCATCTTTGTCATTACCCTCACTGGAAAGGGCAGTTGAATTATTCATGCATTCATTCAACAAATATTTATTATTATTTGCAAGGTATTTACCATAGCACAAGGTGCTGAATTATAAAAAATGAGTTTTGCTTTCATGAGTTGTGGCGTAGTTAGGGAGATAAAGCATGCTTATAAACAAAGCAGAAAATACAAGGCAGAAAGCTATACTTGACACCAGAGATGCATACATTAAATCATTGCAGAAGTTTATAGGAGGGAGAAGTAGGGGAGGACTTTAGGGAAGGGGCTACAGTCAAACTGGACCTTAGAGAGATTTGGGTTAAGGAGCATTCTTGCCTTCAGTGGGTGGAAGCAGCATAAGCTAAGCCTCCCCTCCACCCCTAAATTGTGCAACATGCTATGTTAATGCTGAAGACTGCAAGGGTAGGGGTGGGGAGTTGGAGGTAGGGACTAGGCCATAATGGCCAAAGTCATCATTGCCTCCAGACTTAATTAGGACATCTGGACCTTCTATTTCCCAACCCTCTTGCCAAAACCTATATCTTATTTTTAAAGAATAATAATATTCCTCAAATAAAACATCTTAAATTTCATTCACTTGGAGACAACAACAATAAATAACAAACTGACACTCCAGAGCCGTAATCTGACGTTCCAGTCACCTCAACCACAGGACAGCATCACATTCCCTAAGGGCAAATGCACTTCATGAGCCAAGATTTCTGTTGCCTACTGTATACTTATTCTCTGGGCACAAGAGACTACTGGAATCAAAGCCTCGAAGCCGAGCTCAGATAAGACAGGGTGAGAAAACCAACATCCTGATATGGCAGTTCTACACCTGAATCTTTACAGTATCAACCCATGAGAAAAGACTACTGGATTCATCACCGGAACAGGAGTTAAGTAAACTTTTTCTGTAAAGGGACAGATAATAAATGTTTCAATTTTGCTAGCCATACTGTTTCTGTTGCAACTGCTGAATTCTGCTGCTGTTGCCTGAAAGCCGTCAGAGATAATACAATAAACAAATGGACAAGGCTGTGTTTCTATAAATTTTACTTACAAAAAACAGGTTGCAGGCCAGATTTGGCCCATGGGCTACAGGTTGCTAAGCCGTGGTTTCTAAAAACTAAGATTTATTTCTCTTTCAACCTACATATTACAGATTGAATGGATACATCATATCTCTTCACTTCAGGACCCAGAATGATGGAGCAACAACCACTATCGCTATCATTCACAGTGGCAGAGGAGAAGAAAGTTCTGGAGGATCTTCAGCAGGAAATAAATGCTCCATCTTAGAAGTGACAATCATTACTCCCATTTACACTTACTGGCCAGAACTAGTCACATGGTCCACCCAATCACCAGAGGCTTCCTAGTGTAATCATTTGATGTCTGGAAGGCAGAGAGCCTGAAATGCTTGACAAGGAGCATTTGTGACTGCCAGAACCTAGTTTAAATCAAAGATTGTTTTAGAAAAAGTTTCCTTTCATTCAAATAAATTTCACATATATAGCACTGACTAATTGTAGCCCATCAAGGTAAGCTTATAGACATTTCAACTGATCTAATAATCATTCTAGGTAGATATAGTTGAAAGACTCATGATCTCTCAAAAGATTTATTCTTCTGTGAGAAATTCATTTGGCATATTTCACTTTACATAATGTATTGAAAAAGAGTAATTGATAAAAGAGAAAACAAGCAATTGAATGAGAAAACTGATGGGTCAGAGTGACAGATTTCCATCATGTAAAGATGCAAAATAGCTTAGGTATACATATATATATATAATTATAGATCTTATCATGCTTTTTAATAATAGCTTTTTAAAAATTATATATTTTCCCTATTATCTAAACTTCAGATCCAAGATGATATTTTCTATTACCTATCAACCAGATTTTTCTTCCCTAATATCTTTTGAAAAAAGTAATTGTCAGCTTCAGTCTAAGAATTCTAAGATTATTTTAATTGTGAAGATAGACACTTGGAGTTATATATTAATTTTTTTATTTTTTTTTGAAGATTTTTATTGGGGAATTGGGATGGGAATAGCGCTGGGGAATTGGGGGAAGGGGAACAGACAAGTTGCTGTCCTTTTGTTCTTCAGTCTAGTTGTGGAGGACGTTGCTTCACTGGCCCAAGTTGGCACCATCGTTGCGCTCTTCCCGGGTGAGGCAGATCAGTCGCTGGCTTCTGGACGGCTGCTCACTGCGGCTGCTGGCCGCTCATGTTGGCTGCTGGCTGCTCATGTTGGCTGCTGGCTACACACGGTAGCCCATGGCAACCCACTGCAGCAGGTGCTGCAGCCTACGCCGTCGCTGGCGACTCATGGCAGCCCAGCTCCAGGTTGAGCTGTTGTTCAATCTTAGCTGTGGAGGGCAGTGTCACTGGCCCTCATATGTGGGATCCGAACTGGGGCCCTCTGGCGTCCCAAGCCAGCTCTTAACCATCGCGCCACTCAGTCGGCCCTATATATTAATTTTTAACAGAACTAGAGACATTTCCTAGAAATGCCATTTATTGTTAAATTAATGAGATTAAGTTGAAAATAAGATTTTCCATCCACATCAATGCCCACCTACTGACATTAACACAAAGAAGTCCATAAACTTATAGTTACAAAAAAGAACTTTCCCAGTCACACATACTAATACAAGTGATAAAATTCCACAGAAATGATGCACTTGAAATAGAATCACAGACTCTTAAAAACTGGAAGAGACCTGAGAAATAATCAGTCCAACTTTCTAAACCGCTCAGTTCTCAAAGGGAAAAACAAGTGACCATGGAGACTGCATATGTGTGCATGAAGAACTGAGGTTGATTTATTATACTTTCAAAATCACATGGATAGTATAATATAATTTTAAATTTTGAAAAAATCGTTTGTTTTTACAATAAAAACTACAGAAAGTCAGTTTATTTTGTCAAGGGAGATATGGAGATAATAAAATGAGGAAGAATTTGGAGTGAGCCCAATAATTAGCTCAGTGTATGACATTACATCACCTGATGCCCATTCACATAGGTACAGTATAATTAGAGATATTATTTACACTGCATTTGATAAAATAAAAGGTTCATATTTTAAGGTTCATATAAAATAAAAGTTGATTCTTTTACTCACTGCAATGCAATACCCAAAAAATAATTTCAAAGCCCCCAACACTTTTCTGTAACATGCTGCATTTAACTGAATTAAAGTTCATTCTATCTCTGGATTTTATTAAATCAGAGGGTTTCCAATCTGCCTTCAGGCACCATTTCAGTTGACACACAGTAGGTCACTAATGTAAATGTACAAAAAATAAACAAAATTTTAGCTTACTGAGGAAAAGACTTACTAGATACCTAAAATAGCCTCACTTCTCAACTACCACAACCTTGTCCAAAATACGAAATTAGAATAGTCAATTCTATAAGATTTCCCCACGCTTATCTACACACACACACACACACACACACACACACACACACACACACATGCATGCACACACACATTGTATGCACATACACTCATGTACACATGCACACACGCACACACCTTTTTAGATAGCTGAATTTGGAAGCCAAAAAAAGAAATCTGACCAAGGTTTCATCAAGTTAGGATATAAGTATTCTTCTAAGGATGACCCAATCTCATTAAGGTGCTGTCTGTATAAATGTGCTTTGAAATGACATTACGTGGACTTCTTTATTTGAATAACACTTAATTCGCAATTTCACAGATGTTATTTTTTAATAGAGTTGAGACTTTTTTTTTACTCTCCAACATGTGATTTGTTTTGTCCTATGCCGGTTTAGAGGACTCTGAAGCATATTATCAGCACATAGCCACCAAAATTATGAACTTCCTCTGTGGGATAGCCTTTTGAATCACAAGACATATAAAGAACTCCCACCACTGAAGAATTTCTCAAGAGTTCTTACCTATTGGGTATTTCCCAAAACTTTACTTATAGAGGGAAATAGGGAAAAATAGTTTCAAGGTAACTATTCGATGGCTAAAGTTATCAAATTTTAAGTTTTGTTCAAGATCATCATACACAGCTCTTTGGCTATTACATGTGATCAAATAAATTGTACTTAGATTTGTGTCTTGTAGCTAAAAGCTAGGCCATTTTATCAAGACAGGGAGATGATCACAATAGCAGCTTTTAGGTTATAAAAAATGCATTCACTTTCTTAAGAAATATTGGTTATCAATTAAATGCCAGCACTAACACAGGTGCTGGGAACATAATGGTCTCTGTAATGAATTTTTTTTTCTTTTTTCTTTCTTTCTTTTTTTTTAAATTTATTTTTAAAAATAATTTTTAAAAATTATACAATATCCAAGCTCCTTCTCAATTTAGGGGTAATTTAGGGCACGTTCCCCAGTGAACGCAGTATTGGTGAGGGGTAGTGCTTTTCTTTCCACTTGGAGGGGAGGACCCTTCCTGGGAGCATAGAGTGAGGACACATAAGTGAGATTCAGTCCCTCACGTGTCCCTATCTGGATTTTCCATCTGGCGTTAGTGACCCAAAGACCCAAAAAGCCTCTGTTGCCCCAGTGGTTTCTGCCCATTTTTCAGGCCTCTTCCTCCATCTTTTGTTGATTCTCTGTCATCCCCAAAGTTTTTCTGTTTGGTTTTGTTTTGATTGAGGTAGCCAGCTGGATTTTGTACATTATAATCAAGAACCCTGATTAATGCAGTCTCTGTGAAGGAAATAAACAAGTGCTGAATTTGTAGTAAAGGTGTATAGTGAGAATCAGTGGAGAAGTTCTCAGTTTTGAAATGTTCTGCATCATTCACCACCAAGCACCAGCTTCCAAAGCTCTGCTCAACAGTCTGCAAGAAGATTTCAGACTCATTGTCAAGGCAGTAAATTGTGTGGAAAATAAAATAACAATATGTCAAAACCTGGTTATCTGCCTTGCTTTAAGATTTGGATGCCAATCACAAAGTTATGTTCCACACTGGGTTTTGTTGGTTGTCAAAGGGAAAGGAGCTTGGCTGGATTTATAAAACGAAGACGAGAGTTCCACACAATAGACCAGCTGCTTCAAAACCAGATCACCTGGGAGGAGTTTGGGAAATTTAGCAGGCAATCTGAGGTTGTTAATATACTGAACCTGAAACTCCAAGAGCAAGCAACAGCATCATTGCTCATTTCAATAATTATATCAAACATCTGAAGCCAAACAGCAACTATGGATGTAGGATACTGGTGCTAAGATGCCCTTCATTTTCTCATTTGGATGATGCTCTCACATATCTCCTCAGTGGTCCCCTGCTTCCACTCCTGCATCTATTCTCCCCAGAGGGGCCAGGGCAATCAGCTCATTTAATTCCCCTGGTCAAGGTGCTCCAGAGTCTTTATACCACATGTACCATAAAATCACAACTCCTCCAGCCTCATATGACCTGGCCTGGACCTGTTCTCACTCTCTCCCTTAGTCACCCAGCCATACTTCCTTGTATCTCCCCCAAGCACTCCATGTTCATTCTACCTGGGCTCTTTTGCACTGCTGTTCCCTATTCCTACAGTGTGGCTTGGTTGATTATTCTTGTCTTTCAAGCCTTGGTTTAAGTGCCACCTCCTGAGAGAGGCTCTCCTTGACCAGCCACCCAGTCACTCGCTGTCTAACTTAACTGTACTGGGTTCAGCTTCTGCCCACTACAGGCCCACGAGGCCCACCTGTCTCTATCCCTTGCCACTCTGGCTCTTCTGCCACTAGCCTTACTTCCCTGCCAGAGTGGTTCTGGTGACCAATCATTACAGTTCTTCTAGTCCTAAATCCATGACCACGATCACCGCTGTAGCCATCAGAGACCAACAAGCCCCACAGACAGGCCAACTACCCAGGACAGACAGCCACACCTGCCCCCTGGCTGGTCCAGATGCTGAGTCTGACTTTGCCAAAGGCCGCCATTTGCAGGGCAGTTCGGAGGTGGTAAGAAAGCAGTGGATCAGTCAGCCTTGCTTCCCCACCCTTGTATATGCTGTTCTGAAAGGCAGAAACTTCATGCAGACTGTCTGGAAACATCTTGCAAGACAAGGATCCGACTATATTTGCTGCAAACCTGTGGCCAGTTTTGTATCTCTTTGAATTGGCTCCCCGCTGCTTCTCTGTCTTCCCTTTCCCCCTCATTCTTGCTTCTGTGGAATTGTACCCCCAATAAAACACTATCATACAAGCTTCTATCTCAGGCTCTGTTTCCTAAGGAGCCCATGGTAAAACAGTGACACTATTTTAATTAATTTCTTGATATATTTTTAACACTTTGTTTATATGTCTATTCCCATATCCAGCCTCCCTGAGCCATGGTCCCCCACCCCACCATACCCAGAATGTAAAGCTTGGAAGTTGTTTGACCACGTATGCTTTATCTCTCTTGTGTTCACTGGGGCTTTGAGCAGTGCTGGACACATAATAGGTGCTTAATAAATATTTGTTGAATGAATTTAAAAAGCACAACAGCACAGCATCAAATGCCAGCCGTGTGCCGATCCAACTACAGGGACAATGAGAGGTTCAGTGGAACTACATGTGTCTTGCTGACTGCTGTGTCCTCAAGGGCTAGCACAGTCCTGACACATAACTGCTCTCAAAAAATACGTTTGACCGATTAATGAACTGAAAAGCATTGGTGAGATTAATACTAGAACTATTAGCAAGAACAGGAATCACCCAAAGTTCCTAGTCACAACCTTCTCATGAAAGCAGACCAAAGGAAGTAGATGTAAATATGTGGCAAGATAAATAAGAGAAAAAAAGAATTCATCAGAACTTCATGAAGAAAGTGAGTATGTAAGGTTAAAAACATACGCTGACACATGTTTCATTAGAAGATCAAAAAGAAATCAAAGAGAATGTCCTGGATAAATGGCCAACTTCATATAGCAGCACAAAATAAAGGAGATTCTTTTGAATTAAAATTAAAGTCTCACACTACTCAAAAAATCAAAATGCACAGTTACTGTCCTTCACAGAGTTGTTTAAAAAAAAATCACCCGTATCGTGTGACCCTCTGCTTCTGTGGGTCACGTAATGTCTCCCTGTGTCTCTATCATCACATCCTGTTTGATGACACTGAAGCTCCTGCCTCCCTCTTGTAAGGACCCTTGTAATGACATTGGACCCACACAGAGAAGCCCGAGTAATCTCCCCATCTCAAGATCCTTAATCACTTCTGCAAAGCCCCTTTTGCCACACAAGGTTACATATTCACAGAGTATAGGCATTTGGTGTGGACAGCTCTGAGAGGCCGTTATTCAGCCTACCACATTTACCAAAGCTGACCGAAACCATCAGTGACCTTGAAGGGCTCTTGACGTGGGTATTATTCCTGGGTAACCTTGTAAATGTGGTGCCCGGTAATACAAGATAATTGCAAATGTTGAACTACTTATTGAAATATTGAAGGGTATGCTCCATCAAATCAGTATACAGAATACAATATGGGTCACTTATCTAATCTGGCAAAAATAGCACATCCTTTACCCCATGAGTCAGCTAGGAATGTCCTTTTAAGAAGAGTTAGCATTCCCTGAGGCCCGTACTATGCCCTAGTTCCTTCCATGCAAAGTGATTAACATATCTAATCTTCCAACCAAAAAGGTTAGCTACATTATTTCTATTTATAGATAAGGAAACTGAGGTTCAGAGAAGATAAAAAAACTTGTTCAATGTCACATAATTATTAAATGGCAGAGCAAGGATTTAAACCCAGATGTGACACTAAAAATCCTCTGCTTTCTCCCTTGTGCTATGAATTAATACTTCCAATGTGAGTATCTTACCTACACATTAATGTGATGCATGTCAGTAAGTAACTCTGTAATTCTCCTTTGTTTCACAGCAGGAAATACTGGTAAATACATTATATTATAAGTTCTATGTTCTGTTTGAGGACAAAGATATTTGATTTCATTAAGTGAGCGGGCTTGTGGGAACTCCTGGGAAGAAAGGAGATTCTGGAGACCTTTACTCCACAAGGAAATGATAGTTAGGTGTTGAAAAGGCACCAAACAAAAGTATAATTCTGTCCCATTGTTATCTATCGCTCCATGTTTCAAGCAAAGATTACAATCAGGAACAAAATATTGAATGTGTTCAAGATATAAAAACTGAGAACAAAAGCAAGTGGTAGCTATTACTATTGAAGATCATCCTAATCACTGCATACATACAACTCATTATCAATGTACAGAATAATGTTTAGCTCAATTTATTTACTTTAATTTAAGCAATTCCCTATTAATGGGCATTTAGGTTCTTTCCAAATTATAATTGCAAATATTGCTATAATGAATAACATTGAACACTTAGCTTCAAATACTTAATGTAAGTCCTCATTTTGATTCGTAGAGCCAAATTACCCTCCAAAACATCTGCCCTGACTTATACTCCCACAAAGAATGTATGGAAATATCTACTTCACTTACATTCTCACCAATTCTAGGTGTCAGCAAACTTCTTATTCATTATCATACTGTTAGGTGAAAATTATATCATGTTTTGATCTTATTTTTTAAGTTATCTTGAAGTTCAATTAACATTATGCAATTTCCTGGCCATTTGTGTTTCTTTGTTCTGTAAATTTACTATTTATATCCTTGGTCTTTTTTTTAGTATCCATCTATTTCCTCTTGACTTGAAAGGGCTCAGCATTTTCAGAAATTAGGCCTTTGTCATGTGTGTTGCAAATTTTGTCTACAGTCTATATCATGTCTTTTTTTTTCTATTTTAGTGATAAATTTTTCTAAGCCGTTTTTTTTCATCACACATAGATATTATCAAGATAAGAGTGTTCTACATGCTCGTGGACAATGTCAAAAGGTGGTACAGATGAATACTGTGAACTCTAAGCAGGAAATATTGTTGACTGATGGTGGTACAAGTTCAACATCAATGGGCGTTTATCAGTCCTCTTCCCGTAGTGAGCATGGGGCTGGGGGTAGATAAAAGAGCAAACTCAAATGGAAGCCATGAGAAAAAGAGTAATGTCTACAGAGGGTTAGGTTTAAATTGCAGCAAAGAGGTAAAGAAATGAAGGATGGAGAAGGTGAAGGCTTTTTCCAGTCTAGTAGGTCTTCTCAGGGTATCGAGCATTCACCATATTCATTCCCATCTATATGCCTTTGCTTGACTTCATTAATTTGCCTTCATCTATCATCTCTCTTTCACTCCATTACACCTGTCCAATGTATGTTATTAGAAGGAAGCATATGTTGTATATAAGCTGGAGCAATATAAATATATATATATATATATATATATATATATAAAATTTTAAGATTTTTATTGGGGAATTGGGGGAGGGGAACAGCATTGGGGAATCAGGGAACGGGAACAGACAAGTTGCTGTCCTTTTGTTCTTAGTCTAGTTATGGAGGACATCTCTTCACTGGCCCATGTTGGTATTATCATTGCGCTCTTCCCGGGTGAGGCAGATCGCTCGCTGGTCACTGGACGGCAGCTCACACCAGCTGCCAGCCGCTCACGGTAGCTTACAGGAGCCCACTGTAGCTCCACCGCAACCTATGCCATCGCCAGCAACTCATGGTAGCCAGCTCCAGGTTGAGCTGTTGTTCACCATTTTAGCCGTAGAGGGTGCAGCATCACTGGCCCTCACATGGGATCCAAACCGGGGCCCTGCTGCTCAGAGCTGGGTCCCAAGCCAACTCCTAACCAACGCGCCGCTCGGCCAGCCCAAACTGGGGCTATATTTTAAGCTTCATTGTATCTCCTGGCATGTCGAGCACATGGCAGTTCCTCTACAAGTAGACAGGCTTCTCTACATAGGTAAATGGTACAATTTGATTACACAAATGAGAAATCAGAGACCCATATCCTCCTCTTTGTTATTCAGCCAATCACAAAGTCCCACCAAGTCTGACTCACCAAAATCTTTCAAATCTGTCCCTGTTTCTTTATCTTCACTCTCACCATCTTAATTCAGATCCTTCTCAGGTCTCACTTGGATTACTGCAACAGCCTTTTGACTATTCTTTCTGCTTCCCAAATTAGCACACTCTGATTAACCCCTTCCTGGACTGACATTTTTTTTCCCTAAACTTTCAACTTTAACCCTTTCACTTCCTAATTAAAACCCTTTATGGGAAAACTCCTTCGCATGACACACAAGGACTTGAATGGTCCAATGTCTGCTTGTCTTTCCAGCTGTGTGTCCCACCTACCATCTTTCTCCACTGAACTATGTTCCAACTATACGAGAATATCCACCTATATCAATTATGTACTTAGAGGTCCCCTTATGCTCCACTGCTTTACTAGGCTACTACTATTCCTCGGTAAAGCTATTCCTCTGGCAGGAATTTCCTCCCATCTTTCCTAAGTCCTAGTCATGTTTCACAATTCAGCTTAAACATCATATCTTCTAGTAAGTCTTCCCTGACATGTGTGTACGAGTATGTGCACACACACATACATAAAATGCATCACTCTCTACTTTGTACTAACATAGCACCTTATTCAGGATCTATATTACAGCAATTGTTGTATCATATGGAATGTGTTTATTTACAGGACTTGCCCAACTAAACCATGACCATCTCAGGCCAGTGCCCAAAACTTCCATTTTTGTATATGTCACTCCTAACTCTTTGACTACCTGGTATACACTCAGCTATCACTTAATGGTTATTGAATAAGTGAATGCATGAATATTTGTGGACTGAACAATCCTCTCACCTTTCTACTGTCTATGGCAGTAAAATTTTGAAAATGAACTCGTCCCCCTGCTACGTGCCAGTTTATTAGTTTCCATGGCCAGTTATAGCAATGAGAAAGAGAATACAAAAGAGAATAATCCTGTTTGCATCAAAACTCTGTCATGTTCTAGCATACTCATTTCCACCCCAGTAAGCACCTCAAACTAGACAATAAAATGCTACAGCTGAGCTTGCAAGGGTGATTTTAAAGCCCTGCCAGAGGTTCAGAAGTGTTGGTGGGGAAGTTATGATGGCTGGAAAACATACACAACAGAAAGCTATTTTGAGTATTCCACAGACAAGGTTATGGGGTGTGAAATTTCCTAGCCGCTCAATGCATCTCAGGGTCACAGGCTCCACAGAGTAGAATCAAAGCACTAAACAAGGTGAGGGCACGCTACATCTACGTGTTTGGGTCACAAGTTAAGTGGTACGACATGACTCCATATATTTTGAAAGTGATACTGAAAAGTGCTATTCAAAGTTTGGGTTGTAAGACCAGGATGATAGGGTTTCTAGACCTCTGATAAGTAAAAATTAACCGTAAGCCCCCAAGGGTGGGAATGCATCTGTTTGTCACTGGATACCTTTCTAGGTCTAAGAAAGAGCGGTAAAATCTCAAGGTTAATAGGAAGTTAGAAAATTATCTCATTATTCTTTATTAATATTTTGTTAACAATGGCTGCAGTTCTCCTTTGTGCACTGAATCCTCTTAATATACTCTTTTAACATAAATCCTTTTAACACTCCTACCTAACATACCTAAAACAAGAAAATAATTAGATGGCATTAATAATTAATGAGAGAAATACTACAGACAGGGCTGAGACTGAAAAGATGCCCTAGAGAATAATTCTTAGCACCTAGTTTGTAAGAGTCTAAGGCCCCAAGAGATACTATGGAGGCCCAACCCCACATTGTTGAATTCTGACAAATCAGTGAAGCAAATTCTTGGCTGAAAAAGACCTCAGCTCAACCTACTCAGTCTCTTTACTTATAGATGAAAAATAAAACAAAGCAAAGAAACACGCTCAGGTTCAAAGAGTGACCTGTGGCAGGTACTAGTCTCCTATTTTCTCAGGTCAGATGCCAGAAGGGAAAACCCACAGTGCTACTTCCTGTCGATTTCCAAACTTTTTTCTTCGAAGTCTTTTTAAAAATCTGGCAATGTCTAAAAAGAGTCATAAAGCTTTATTCTTTGGGATATACTAAAGACATAATAGTGTGCAAAGATATTCCTATTAAATACAATGGGGTTTTCTTTACTGCTGTATCTCCAACAACTAGAATAGCCCCGGGTACATGGTAGTCACTTGATAAATATTAGCTAAAAGAAATTAATCCCAAAACCCAACAACAAGGGGATACCTAACAAATTGCAGCACATGGATACGGAGCTAATAATATTGACCAGAAAACCATGATATATCACCCACCACACATCATCCAAACAGCTAAAATTAAGAAGACTGACAATCCCAAGTTTTGGTGAAGATAAAGAATACTAGAACCCCATACACTGCTGATAGGAGTATGAATTGGTTCAACCACTTGGGAAAATGCCTAGTCAGTATCTATTAAAATTAAACATACACCTACCCTGTGTCCCAGCAATTCCACTCTGAGATGTATACATTCAGCAAGAATAAGCAAATATATCCACCAAAAGACATGTATAAGAACACTTAATATTATTCATAATAATAAAAAACTAACTTGAAAGAACTCAAATATCTATCAATAGGAGAATAGATAAATCGTGGAATAGTGTAGCATAGCTTATAACAGATGCTACACAAAAATATAAAAGGATAAATTAAGATACTCAACAACATGCATGAACCTAACATTATGCTATACAAAAGCAGTCAGGCATCAAAGAGTATATAGTCCATCAAAGAGTAGGATTCCATTTATATGAGGTTCAAGAACAGGCAAAACTAATCAGTGGTGATAAAAGTCAGAACAGTGGTTACCTCAGGGAACTATTAATAAGAATATGCAAGAAGAAACCTTCTGGGCTGCTGGAAATGTTTATAACTTAGTTTAGATGGTGGTCACAGGGGTGAATACATCTTTAAAATTTCATAAAGCAATATTTTACATGCACCCTTTACTGTATGTAAAGTATACTCAATTTTTAAAGGGAAAAAATAATTTAAAATTTAAATTAAAAAGTGTAGATTATTTTGATATAGAAATGCATAATGTTTAATATAAATGAAGACTCCTCCCAAAACATGTATTCCCTCATTGCAATGATGCAAAGTCATATGTTTGGGTATTAAATATTAAATGATAATTTGGCTATTTGGTGAAAAGTTTTGTTTACTGATTGCATTTTTTTTCTTGTATCATTACTCTATTTCTTTTAAAATCAAACTTCCTGAATTTATCCTAACATATCATTCACAAATCTTATTGGCCAGAAATGGGGCTACGTGAGCGTCAATAAAGATAATAACTGCAATGGATTGAAACACATCAAATATGTTTACATAAATGAGTTTACAATGATTATAAAGAACCTAATTGGTCATCTTTAAGAGACGACAGGAAACTAAATTATTAAAAATTGTTAAATAAAGAGAAAGAATTGAGAATTTATCTTCTCTTACCTCTGGGTAACCAAGTAGAAGAGAAGGGGAAGTGTCTCTATGTGGAATCATGCTAATTATTAAATAACAAATAAATTATTATACCCATTTTGCAAAACCTAATGGCTTAAAAGATCTGAGCACTGAGCATAAACAGCTGCTTATACCACAAAGAGAGACATATGTGCCTCCTCATGAAAACACACTGCCACCTATAATTTTGCTAAAAAATTAGAACCTGACTTTGATAAAGCCTCTGGATCCATAACCAGTTTACATGAAATACAGAGAACAGAGAAATAGGTTAAACTACACCATGAAGATACAATTTATTAAACACCATGTTTGTTGAGTTCCTGCCATATGCTCAGCATTAGGTCAAATATAGTAAAGATAAAAAGGCAAATAGAAAAGGTCCCTTTCCTGTGCAGGAGATATACAAGTGAGTCATTTTTTTCACCGTTTGAGTGATAAAAGCAAAACTATGACTTTATGCTAATCTCTCAACAATAATGCAGCTTGTGTTGTATCAATCTATATTTGTTCATATATTGTGATATACGATATATGAATGTATTGTATATTCCAATGTACAATATCATATATCATATGTGTGCTCATATCAGTATGTCTAATTGGATTCTAAACCTTTCCAGGGCACAGACTGTGATTTCTATTTTTAAATTCTTGAATAGTCCTTGTGCAGGGTTCACTGCAAGCAAGTGCCCAGTAAGTTAGATTAACAAAGTGATTGACTCTTTCCCCTTAGAAAAGTCATAGATGGCACACAGGCCACCAGATAAATGCCCCATTGTCCTCTAGTGGCCTCACCCTCTTACAGAGAGAGCCATCACCAGACACTGAAAGCCATTCACTAGCTCTTTGAGGAACGCAACCAGAATACCTTACTCTGTTGACCATACTGGCTCAGCAGAAAGAATCATTCATTTGATATCATCCAGGTCTTTGGATCAAAATGTTTTGCCTAAATATATGGTCCCAGGACAAAGAAAAAATATTTTGCGAAAGCCCTCATGCTAATTCGTAACAGGACAAATGTAGCAAGTCAACAACTACAGAGAGTGAACTGAACTGGACCGTTCTTAATCATAATATTAATGAAGAGATCGACAAGTTTTATTCTTCATACAATCAATGAGAAGAGTAGGAGAATAAGTACATTGTCTGCTCTTATCTCTAGCACTACTGTGGTCATTTAGCTACAAAAAGTCTTCAGAAACTAAAGTTCTATAAGATCATGACTAGTAACTTTTTTTAGGCCGTCACAAGCCCTTGCCCTTTATATAGCGTTGACAATATTATCTCTTGCTGTGCTACACAGGTACATTGGAAATACATTTATAATTAGTACGGGAATCATTCACCCCAAATGTACCCATAAGTTCTCGACCAGAATTTCTGATGACACCTCCTCAGTCAATACGAATTTATTTAAATAACTATTATACAGGATACTTTTTAATAATTGTTCTATGTGCTCATTATAGACAGTTTAGAAAATATAAAAAAGTATAAGAAAAAATTTTAAGTTTCCTATTATCCCAGAACGTAGGAAAAAACCACCGTGTGTTTTCCTTTACACATAAAAATATAGTTTTATATAATGGAGACCATTTTTTTACTGTTCTGAAACTTTACTTTTTAGTTAATGTTACATTAGGAACCTTCTCTGCATCATTAAAATAGTTCCATGCCATTATTTTAATGACTGTGCAATTCCATCATACGGACATACCATAATTTATTCAATCTTTGCTTTACTGATAAAGTACTAATCTTTGATTGTCATTTTGCCATTTCTGCCACACCTGGACCATTTGAAGAAGTGATGATGTAATGGGCAGGGTATGGAGTTGAATATCAGCCCAAGCACTTCCTGGTCAAGTGACCTTGAAAACTTTACTAAACTACTTTGAGCCTATTTCCCCTCTCTAATACTGAATAATGCTTATTTCATTGTTGTTATGAGAACTAATTGGTATGATACATGTGCAAGTGTTCGAGGTATACAGTTGTGACTCCTACAACTATTTTTGTCATCATCGTCATCACAATGAACATAAGGCCCATAAATACTACTGAGAGGCATATGTTATTATTCCCCATGTAGCAAATCTATGCAATAATCTGCATCTACTGATAAAGAATATATGTAAGGGTTATCATGGAGTTGATCATCATGAACCCTTCCACTACAGTTTTATCTAGTGCTTCTTTCACTCAACTATAAGACTGTCTCCATGGTAGTTCCAGAATGTTACATAAAAAATGTCTAAGGCAACAATTTTAATGGGAAGGGATCATCGTGGGCTTTGCTTGAAGGCAATATGTAGCTAGCAAATGTATTTTTTTACTTAGATATATTATGGACCAGGGGTCGGCAAACTTTTGAGAAGAGTCACCAGGGGTCAGCAAACAGTGACTCCTCACGAACTGTGGCTCTGAAGTAAAATTGAAAATGAAAATTATCATAGTTTCATTTATAAAATTTTTAAAGGATATTATTCACATAATGATGATTATGTAAAAATATATTTATGGCTCTCAAATAATTTTTAAATTGTTGTGAGGGACAGGATTGGCTGTTCCAGGGGTTGGCAAACTTTTGAGATGGAACGTACCCAAAGAGGAGCCGCAGGTGGCTCGTGAGCAGCAGTTTGCCAGCCCCTGGTATAGAACGATAAAAACATGAATTCTAAAGATGCTTTTTCAGACTTTGAATAATAATGAGAAAACATCAGCAGGTCACATCAAAATATAACATATTATTTGAGGGACTCACAGAGATAGCAAGGGGCTAAGCCTCTGACACCAAAGTGCCCACCAGTTACCAGCCTTGGCACTACTTAATATTCCTGCCCCTGTTAAAGCGGTCCTGCTCTTGGCCTTCTTTCTATTCTTCTCTAGTCTTTCATTCATACTCTCTCTCTCATGGTTTTTGGCTTGTTTTTACAGCCAATTAGAGTGGCCCTTTTCTACCAAGAGTGAATTGATCAATCCTATTGCAACACGGATAATTTTGGTGTCTGGGTCTTCTCAACTCTTTTCATTACTGCTCACACCTTAAAGAACCATTTCTCATTGCTAAAAATGTCTTTTAACTTACACTCCCTGATGTTTTAGGTTGTCCCTGACCTCTGAATAAATAAGTTGTTATAATTTTTTTTACAAGAGATGACTACAAAAATCAAAGCAACTTATTACTGGGAAAAAAAAAAGCACATTAGTTTATTGACAACATGTAGTGAAAACAACTGGTTGATTTTTTTTCCAAAGAAGGTTATTTTGGTTTAATGAAGACACAAGCAAAATATAATAGCTGATGTCAAATAAATTATTTAATGAAAATCTCAACATCCAGTTTTAATTACTTTTTCCTTCATCAATGATTCACATTTATTGAGCGTCCACTGGCGCAATCTGGGATCAGACCGTAAAAACTCCCACTCTGTGAGATATCATAAAATAGCCAGAAAAGCCTCCTGAGTACTAACAATCACAAACATCCATTGAGCAAGTCATTCTGTGTTACATTCACTCAGAGGAGATGAAAATTTGTCTCTACAACAAGCTGGACCCTAGTTTGTCTAAGTGTATCAGTAATTCACCATTTAAGGAAATTTGGAGAGGATCAACCAAAGTTAAGAATCCTGGTCAAAACCAATCAGACCAAAAGCTCATGAAATTTTCCACCAAACTTGGAAGACAACTTTGTCTTTCAGCATGCCTGAAACTTAACAGAAATATAAGGCAGGGCATCGACACTGTCACATGGCAGATACTAATTGTTCCGATTAAAGTCTAACAAGCTTGCCTCCCCTGCTGCTCCAAGAATGTCTCTGACTTTTGATCCTGACATCTGTGTCTTACAAGAATTTCACTCTGCTCTGACATTCTTTCTGATGTTGATCCAGGAATTAATGGATTGTGAAAAAGCTGGCAGGATATCATTTAAAAAATAGAATTCCTAGTGTACAAGTGATGAAAAGGTATCAGAATTCACATACTCTGCTCCCAACACAATTCTCAGGTTTGGGTGTATGGGTTTTTTAATGTTAGTACAAAACAGGGCAGAAAATAAAATTTAGCTAAAAGGTTCTCTTTACAAAATAAATAGTTATTTCAATGTTCTCTCAATATGTAGGAGGAGTACATGTGTTTGCAAAATACTAAAACAAATTCCATATGAGATAATTTGCTCTGAATGAGTACTTTTAACATGTACAGTTGACCACCTTTTATAAGGAAATGGTGTCTTTATACAATGGAAAATGTTGCTTAGACAATCTAAGAGCTTTAAAAAATCACCTGAAATAACACTGTTAATACTTATGCCATCTCCCCAATAATTTACGTTTGCATACACAAGACCTTAGTAAACTATTGATCAAAAGGAGAACTTTAATTAAAGAACGTATGTGATCTTTAAATATAAAAATGTTTAAATTAAAACTGTCTAAAGATGTGTTTTAAATTAAGGAATTCTCTTCAGGATTGAAATTTTACACATCAGAAGATACTGCCTTGCATTTCATGGTTCTGGATAATTACTAGATGCCAGTAGATAACTTAAACATAGCTTAGACTCATTGATATTAATGTGTGACAAGCATTACAGAACATATTTAGTGATTTTTAAATAAAAAAGTAAAAGGAATTTTGAAAAACCAGGGAAAAGTACCATCATGGCGACAATATAATTATTTTGAGTAAGGAAAAAAATTCTCCTGTATGTCATAATGATCAGAAATTCAACAAGTGAAAAAGAAACACAAGTCAATTTAATTGTTAGAGCTATAATTAATGTAAAAATTAATAAGGTTAGATATTTTTTATCTATTCAAGCAAATATCTAATTTTCACATTAACTAGAGCATCATCGTTTTTTAAAAGCTATGAATTTCTGATGACTTTGTTTAAATAGATTGCTTTAGTACTTCTTATAACTCATCTGTCATTTCAAGAAACAAGTTGACAAATTCATTAAAAAAAAGTAAAAATGACTGATGGCATGCTATCATTGGCTACTAACAGACAGCTTAAATTGGTTGGTTTCTGTTATTATCTTATAATAATATTTAATTATTTCAAATTTTGCATGTTACTTTTCATGACATGTCAAGCTCCCAAGACTCTAGAAATTATACGATCACTAACAAATTGAGCATTACTTGCTCTCAACAGAAAGACGTTCTGACCCCCAAATCTCCTATAATCAGGTTCTCCTTACACATCCCCCATTTAAGCACTTTCCACACTTTACAAAATCAGACTGTCAGAGTACTTCTCACACTTCACAAAATCAGATGATTGTCAATCAGCCCCATTATATTATAAGCTCAGGCCCATCATTTTTATTACGCTATCCCTGGACTTAGAAGGTGTTTAATAAATGCCCAAAGAATAAATGAATGAATGTGACTCCTACTAGTTTATTTCTTATTTCAATGGTTTCTTTGTATCTACATTTTATTGTATGCTGACTCAAATACTTCTTGAATAAGGATATAAAATACATAATATATTGACTATTATAAAATTGAAACTGATGTGTTCTTAAAATTAAATAATATATTATTATAAATAAGTGTATATCAGTACATACTTTTTCTATATGGTCATTTTATAAAAGTTAAACCTCTGTCATATTAATTACCCACCTATAACTTCATTATTTTAAGAAAGTATTGTGTGTACTTAAAGAGATATCAAGCTTAGAAAACATGATACTCAGGTTAGAAAGAAAATGTCACAATATTCACAATTATCACTTGCACCCAGAAGGGTTTCCTAAAGTCTCTTGGCATGTGTCATTTTTACCCAATACCCTCTTTCCCCATCTATCTCGCCTAAAATAATCAATCATTAGACAAAAATATATTAAGAAGTGGTACCCAAACTAAGAAACAAGACAAAGGGGAGAAAAAAAGACAATGAAATACAAGTTGAAGTATTAAATCAGAAAAGGTTTGGCCACATTAAGAAAAATAAGGTTGAAATTTACAAAAGTAAGGCAGGGATTTAAAAGTATGATATATGACAGGTGAGGTAAAAATAAGACAATTGGGAGAAAATAAATGAAAATGAAGATGACAAATTAGATAAGCCATTCATTGTAAATACTTAAAAGGCTCACCATCATCAAACAGGCTGTGTCAGAGCTAGCACATCATTTCTTATGCCTCTCAGAGCTTTTCTTTCTATTCGTGTGCCTTAGAAGTATAAAATGTTATACGTTTTTAAATAAATCATTTTTAGATTTCCAGTTTGCTTCAATTTGATATAGGCAAGGAAATATAATGACTGTGGATTTTGAATCTGCCTCCATAGTGTATCACAATGTCAAAAATTTCAAAAGTGGTTTTAACCATGAACTACAAACACACACACACACACACACACACACACACACACACACAAGGCACCCAGGTTTATGCAGGTACCCAGCCTACAAATCTCCATTCCAGCCACAAGTCTGGCATGTTAGGTACTGTGGTCCTCCATGTTGGCCATTCTCCTTTAACTTTTTTAAATGATGGAACTTTAAAGTTATACAATTCTTGTTTTCAAAA